>NC_143237.1:3302500-3563640 GCF_009617815.1 Ciona robusta | reverse complement strand
TAATGTAAAAATGTTTCCGCCCGGGCTCGAACCGGGGACCTTTCGCGTGTAGCGAACGTGATAACCACTACACTAGGAAACTGTTGCAAACAGAAAGCAGCCCTGGCTTATAAAACTAAACGGTTAAAATTAATGTTAATATAAAAAAAGTTTCCGCCCGGGCTCGAACCGGGGACCTTTCGCGTGTTTAGGCGAACGTGATAACCACTACACTACGGAAACGTTAAACAAAACAGTAACATTACTAGCTGATAAAACTAACATAATGAAATTAATGTTAATGTCAAAAATGTTCCGCCCGGGCTCGAACCGGGGACCTTTCGCGTGTAAAGCGAACGTGATAACCACTACACTACGGAAACCGTTACAGAAATCAGCATTACTACTGAAACAAAAGTATAAAAATTAATGTTAATGTAAAAAATGTTTCCGCCCGGGCTCGAACCGGGGACCTTTCGCGTGTAAAGCGAACGTGATAACCACTACACTACGGAAACTGTTGAACAGGTGGCTTATAAACTAAATATAAAATTAATGTTAATAAAAAAATGTTTCCGCCCGGGCTCGAACCGGGGACCTTTCGCGTGTAAAGCGAACGTGATAACCACTACACTACGGAACTGTTGCAACAGAAATCAGCACTTGGCTTATGAAACAAAATTATGAAATTAATGTTAATATAAAAAATGTTTCCCGCCCGGGCTCGAACCGGGGACCTTTCGCGTGTGAGGCGAACGTGATAACCACTACACTACGGAAACTGTTGCAAACAGAAATCAGCACTTGCTTATGAAACAAAAGTAATAAATTAATGTTAATGTCAAAAATGTTTCCGCGGGCTCGAACCGGGGACCTTTCGCGTGTAGCGAACGTAATAACCACTACACTACGGAAACTGTTGAAAACAGAAATCAGCACTTGCTTATGAAACAAAAGTATAAAATTAATGTTAATATAAAAAACTGTTTCCGCCCGGGCTCGAACCGGGACCTTTCGCGTGTTAAAGCGAACGTGATAACCACTACACTACGGAAACCGTTAAGAAAAGTAAGCATTACTAGACTGATAAAAGTAACATATGAAATTAATGTTAATGTCAAAAATGTTCCGCCCGGCTCGAACCGGGGACCTTTCGCGTGTAAAGCAAACGTGATAACCACTACACTACGGAAACTGTTGAAAATTAATATATAAAAAATGTTTCCCGCCCGGGTCGAACCGGGGATCTTTCGCGTGTGAGGCGAACGTGATAACCACTACACTACGGAAACTTTGCAAACAGTAAGCAGCACTTGGCTTATGAAAACTAACGTATGAAATTAATGTTAATATAAAAAAATTGTTTCCGCCCGGGCTCGAACCGGGGACCTTTCGCGTGTAAAGCGAACGTGATAACCACTACACTACGGAAACTGAAATTTCCAATCATTGGCATGTTTAAACATTATGGAAATGCATTTTTAATATAAAAATGTTTCCGCCCGGGCTCGAACCGGGACCTTTCGCGTGTAGGCGAACGTGATAACCACTACACTACGGAAAATATTGCAAACAGTAAGCAGCACTTGGCTTATGAAACTAACGTATGAAATTATTGTTAATATAAAAAAATTGTTTCCGCCCGGGCTCGAACCGGGGACCTTTCGCGTGTTAGGCGAACGTGATAACCACTACACTACGGAAACCGAAGTATTTTCAATCAACTTGGCTAATAAAAAACATTATGAATATTTTAATTCAAAAAATGTTTCCGCCCGGGCTCGAACCGGGGACCTTTCGCGTGTTAGGCGAACGTGATAACCACTACACTACGGAAACGTTGCAAACAGAAAGCAGCACTTGGCTTATGAAACTAACGTATGAAATTATGTTAATATAAAAAAAAAACTGTTTCGCCCGGGCTCGAACCGGGGACCTTTCGCGTGTTAGGCGAACGTGATAACCACTACACTACGGAAACTATTGCAAACAGAAGCAGCACTTGGCTTATGAAACTAACGTATGAAATTATTGTTAATATAAAAAAAACTGAAATTAATCTTAATGTCAAAAATGTTTCCGCCCGGGCTCGAGCCGGGGACCTTTCGCGTGTTAGGCGAACGTGATAACCACTACACTACGGAAACCGTTGCAAACAGAAAGCAGCCTTGGCTTATAAAACTAACGTTAAAATTAATGTTAATATAAAAAATGTTTCCGCCCGGGCTCGAACCGGGGACCTTTCGCGTGTAGGCGAACGTGATAACCACTACACTACGGAAACCGTTTCAAACAGTAAGCATTACTAGACTGATAAAACTAACATATGAAATTAATGTTATGTCAAAATGTTTCCGCCCGGGCTCGAACCGGGGACCTTTCGCGTGTAAAGCGAACGTGATAACCACTACACTACGGAAACTGTTGCAAACAGAAATCAGCACTTGGCTTATGAAACAAAAGTATAAAATTAATGTTAATATAAAAAATGTTTCCGCCCGGGCTCGAACCGGGGACCTTTCGCGTGTGAGGCGAACGTGATAACCACTACACTACGGAAACCGTTAAGATCGGTAAGCATTACTAGACTGATAAAACTAACATATAAAATTAATGTTAATGTCAAAAATGTTTCCGTCCGGGCTCGAACCGGGGACCTTTCGCGTGTAAAGCAAACGTGATAACCACTACACTACGGAAACTGTTGCAACAGAAATCAGCACTTGGCTTATGAAACAAAAGTATAAAATTAATGTTAATATAAAAAATGTTTCCGCCCGGGCTCGAACCGGGGACCTTTCGCGTGTTGAGGCGAACGTGATAACCACTACACTACGGAAACTGTTGCAAACAGAAATCAGCACTTGGCTTATGAAACAAAAGTATAAAATTAATGTTAATATAAAAAACTGTTTCCACCCGGGCTCGAACCGGGGACCTTTCGCGTGTGAGGCGAACGTGATAACCACTACACTACGGAAACCGTTAAGAACAGTAAGCATTACTAGACTGATAAAACTAACATATGAAATTAATGTTAATGTCAAAAATGTTTCCGCCCGGGCTCGAACCGGGGACCTTTCGCGTGTAAAGAAAACGTGATAACCACTACACTACGGAAACTGTTGCAACAGAAATCAGCACTTGGCTTATGAAAAAAGTATAAAATTAATGTTAATATAAAAAAACTGTTTCCGCCCGGGCTCGAACCGGGGACCTTTCGCGTGTGAGGCGAACGTGATAACCACTACACTACGGAAACTGTTGCAATCAGAAATCAGCACTTGGCTTATGAAACAAAAGTATAAAATTAATGTTAATATAAAAAACTGTTTCCGCCCGGGCTCGAACCGGGGAGCTTTCGCGTGTGAGGCGAACGTGATAACCACTACACTACGGAAACCGTTAAGATCGGTAAGCATTACTAGACTGATAAAACTAACATATAAAATTAATGTTAATGTCAAAAATGTTTCCGTCCGGGCTCGAACCGGGGACCTTTCGCGTGTAAAGCAAACGTGTTAACCACTACACTACGGAAACTGTTGCAACAGAAATCAGCACTTGGCTTATGAAACAAAAGTATAAAATTAATGTTAATATAAAAAACTGTTTCCGCCCGGGCTCGAACCGGGGACCTTTCGCGTGTTAAGCGAACGTGATAACCACTACACTACGGAAACCGTTAAGAAAAGTAAGCATTACTAGACTGATAAAAGTAACATATGAACTTAATGTTAATGTCAAAAATGTTTCCGTCCGGGCTCGAACCGGGGACCTTTCGCGTGTGAAGCAAACGTGTTAACCACTACACTACGGAAACTGTTGCAACGGAAATCAGCACTTGGCTTATGAAACAAAAGTATAAAATTAATGTTAATATAAAAAACTGTTTCCGCCCGGGCTCGAACCGGGGACCTTTCGCGTGTGAGGCGAACGTGATAAACACTACACTACGGAAACTGTTGCAAACAGAAATCAGCACTTGGCTTATGAAACAAAAGTAAAAAATTATTTTTAATATAAAAAACTGTTTCCGCCCGGGCTCGAACCGGGGACCTTTCGCGTGTGAGGCGAACGTGATAACCACTACACTACGGAAACCGTTAAGAACAGTAAGCATTACTAGACTGATAAAACTAACATATGAAATTAATGTTAATGTCAAAAATGTTTCCGGCCGGGCTCGAACCGGGGACCTTTCGCGTGTAAAGCAAACGTGATAACCACTACACTACGGAAACTGTTGCAAACAGAAATCAGCACTTGGCTTATGAAACAAAAGTATAAAATTAATGTTAATATAAAAAATGTTTCCGTCCGGGCTCGAACCGGGGACCTTTCGCGTGTAAAGCAAACGTGATAACCACTACACTACGGATACTGTTGCAACAGAATTAAGCACTCGGCTTATGAAACAAAGTATAAAATTAATGTTAATATAAAAAATGTTTCCGCCGGGCTCGAACCGGGGACCTTTCGCGTGTGAGGCGAACGTGATAACCACTACACTACGGAAACTGTTGCAAACAGAAATCAGCACTTGGCTTATGAAACAAAAGTATAAAATTAATGTTAATATAAAAAACTGTTTCCGCCCGGGCTCGAACCGGGGACCTTTCGCGTGTGAGCGACGTGATAACCACTACATTACGGAAACCGTTAGAACAGTAAGCATTACTAGACTGATAAAACTAACATATGAAATTTATGTTAATGTCAAAAATGTTTCCGGCCGGGCTCGAACCGGGGACCTTTCGCGTGTAAAGCAAACGTGATAACCACTACACTACGGAAACTGTTGCAACAGAAATCAGCACTTGGCTTATGAAACAAAAGTATAAAATTAATGTTAATATAAAAAACTGTTTCCGCCCGGGCTCGAACCGGGGACCTTTCGCGTGTGAGGCGAACGTGATAACCACTACACTACGGAAACTGTTGCAAACAGAAAGCAGCACTTGGCTTATGAAACTAACGATTAAAATTATTGTTAATATAAAAAAAATGTTTCCGCCCGGGCTCGAACCGGGGACCTTTCGCGTGTTAGGCGAACGTGATAACTACTACACTACGGATACCGTTGATGCATTTTCAATCAATTGGCTAATAATTTAAACATTATGGGAAATGCATTTTATTACTAAAAATGTTCCGCCCGGGCTTGAACCGGGGACCTTTCGCGTGTGAGGCGAACGTGATAACCACTACACTACGGAAACTGTTGCAAACAGAAAGCAGCACTTGGCTTATGAAACTAACGGTTAAAATTATTGTTAATATAAAAAAAATGTTTCCGCCCGGGCTCGAACCGGGGACCTTCCGCGTGTAGAGCGAACGTGATAACCACTACACTACGGAAACCGTTAAGAACAGTAAGCATTACTAGAATGATAAAACTAACATATGAAATTAATGTTAATGTCAAAAATGTTTACGCCCGGGCTCGAACCGGGGACCTTTCGCGTGTAAAGCAAACGTGATAACCACTACACTACGGAAACTGTTGCAAACAGAAATCAGCACTTGGCTTATAAAACAAAAGTATAAAATTAATGTTAATATAAAAACTGTTTCCGCCCGGGCTCGAACCGGGGACCTTTCGCGTGTTAGGCGAACGTGATAACCACTACACTACGGAAACTATTGCAAACAGTAAGCAGCACTTGGCTTATGAAACTAACGTATGAAATTATTGTTAATATAAAAAAAAACTGTTTCAAATTAATCTTAATGTCAAAAATGTTTCCGCCCGGGCTCGAACCGGGGACCTTTCGCGTGTAAAGCGAACGTGATAACCACTACACTACGGAAACTATTGCAAACAGTAAGCAGCACTTGGCTTATGAAACTAACGTATGAAATTATTGTTAATATAAAAAAAAAACTGTTTCAAATCAATTTTAATGTCAAAAATGTTTCCGCCCGGGCTCGAACCGGGGACCTTTCGCGTGTAAAGCGAACGTGATAACCACTACACTACGGAAACTGTTGCAAACAGAAAGCAGCACTAGGCTTATGAAACAAAAGTATAAAATTGATGTTAATATAAAAAAAATGTTTCCACCCGGGCTCGAACCGGGGACCTTTGCGTGTTAGGCGAACGTGATAACCACTACACTACAAACTGTTGAAAACAGAAAGCAGCCCTTGGCTTATAAAACTAACGGTTAAAATTAATGTTAATATAAAAAAATGTTTCCGCCCGGGCTCGAACCGGGGACCTTTCGCGTGTTAGGCGAACGTGATAACCACTACACTACGGAAACTATTGCAAACAGTAAGCAGCACTTGGCTTATGAAACTAACGTATGAAATTATTGTTAATAAAACTGTTTCAAATTAATCTTAATGTCAAAAATGTCTCCGCCCGGGCTCGAACCGGGGACCTTTCGCGTGTTATGCGAACGTGATAACCACTACACTACGGAAACCGTTAAGAACAGTAAGCATTACTAGACTGAAAAAACTAACATATGAAATTAATGTTAATGTCAAAAATGTTTCCGCCCGGGCTCGAACGGGGACCTTTCGCGTGTAAAGCGAACGTGATAACCACTACACTACGGAAACTGTTGCAAACAGAAAGCAGCCCTTGGCTTATAAAACTAACGGTTAAAATTAATGTTAATATAAAAAAAATGTTTCCGCCCGGGCTCGAACCGGGGACCTTTCGCGTGTTAGGCGAACGTGATAACCACTACACTACGGAAACCGTTAAAAACAGTAAGCATTACTAGACTGATAAACTAACATATGAAATTAATGTTAATGTCAAAAATGTTTCCGCCCGGGCTCGAACCGGGGACCTTTTGCGTGTAAAGCGAACGTGATAACCACTACACTACGGAAACTGTTGCAAACAGAAATCAGCACTTGGCTTATGAAACAAAAGTATAAAATTAATGTTAATATAAAAAACTGTTTCCGCCCGGGCTCGAACCGGGGACCTTTCGCGTGTGAGGCGAACGTGATAACCACTACACTACGGAAACTGTTGCAAACAGGAAGCAGCACTTGGCTTATGAAACTAACGTACAAAATGAATATAATATATAAAAAATGTTTCCGCCCGGGCTCGAACCGGGACCTTTCGCGTGTGAGGCGAACGTGATAACCACTACACTACGGAAACTGTTGCAAACAGAAAGCAGCACTTGGCTTATGAAACTAACAGTTAAAATTATTGTTAATATAATAAAAATGTTTCCGCCCGGGCTCGAACCGGGGACCTTTCGCGTGTTAGGCGAACGTGATAACCACTACACTACGGAAACCGTTTAGAACAGTAAGCATTACTAGACTGATAAAACTAACATATGAAATTAATGTTAATGTCAAAAATGTTTCCGTCCGGGCTCGAACCGGGGACCTTTCGCGTGTAAAGCAAACGTGTTAACCACTACACTACGGAAACTGTTGCAAACAGAAATCAGCACTTGGCTTATGAAACAAAAGTATAAAATTAATGTTAATATAAAAAATGTTTCCGCCCGGGCTCGAACCGGGGACCTTTCGCGTGTTAGGCGAACGTGATAACCACTACACTACGGAAACTGTTGCAAACAGAAATCAGCACTTGGCTTATGAAACAAAAGTAAAAAATTATTTTTAATATAAAAAACTGTTTCCGCCCGGGCTCGAACCGGGGACCTTTCGCGTGTGAGGCGAACGTGATAACCACTACACTACGGAAACCGTTAAGAACAGTAAGCATTACTAGACTGATAAAACTAACATATGAAATTAATGTTAATGTCAAAAATGTTTCCGGCCGGGCTCGAACCGGGGACCTTTCGCGTGTAAAGCAAACGTGATAACCACTACACTACGGAAACTGTTGCAAACAGAAATCAGCACTTGGCTTATGAAACAAAAGTATAAAATTAATGTTAATATAAAAAATGTTTCCGTCCGGGCTCGAACCGGGGACCTTTCGCGTGTAAAGCAAACGTGATAACCACTACACTACGGATACTGTTGCAACAGAATTAAGCACTCGGCTTATGAAACAAAAGTATAAAATTAATGTTAATATAAAAAATGTTTCCGTCCGGGCTCGAACCGGGGACCTTTCGCGTGTAAAGCAAACGTGATAACCACTACACTACGGATACTGTTGCAACAGAATTAAGCACTTGGCTTATGAAACAAAAGTATAAAATTAATGTTAATATAAAAAACTGTTTCCGCCCGGGCTCGAACCGGGGACCTTTCGCGTGTGAGGCGGACGTGATAACCACTACATTACGGAAACCGTTAAGAACAGTAAGCATTACTAGACTGATAAAACTAACATATGAAATTTATGTTAATGTCAAAAATGTTTCCGGCCGGGCTCGAACCGGGGACCTTTCGCGTGTAAAGCAAACGTGATAACCACTACACTACGGAAACTGTTGCAACAGAAATCAGCACTTGGCTTATGAAACAAAAGTATAAAATTAATGTTAATATAAAAAACTGTTTCCGCCCGGGCTCGAACCGGGGACCTTTCGCGTGTGAGGCGAACGTGATAACCACTACACTACGGAAACTGTTGCAAACAGAAAGCAGCACTTGGCTTATGAAACTAACGATTAAAATTATTGTTAATATAAAAAAAATGTTTCCGCCCGGGCTCGAACCGGGGACCTTTCGCGTGTTAGGCGAACGTGATAACTACTACACTACGGATACCGTTGATGCATTTTCAATCAATTGGCTAATAATTTAAACATTATGGGAATGCATTTTATTACTAAAAATGTTCCCGCCCGGGCTTGAACCGGGGACCTTTCGCGTGTGAGGCGATCGTGATAACCACTACACTACGGAAACTGTTGCAAACAGAAAGCAGCACTTGGCTTATGAAACTAACGGTTAAAATTATTGTTAATATAAAAAAAATGTTTCCGCCCGGGCTCGAACCGGGGACCTTCCGCGTGTAGAGCGAACGTGATAACCACTACACTACGGAAACCGTTAAGAACAGTAAGCATTACTAGAATGATAAAACTAACATATGAAATTAATGTTAATGTCAAAAATGTTTACGCCCGGGCTCGAACCGGGGACCTTTCGCGTGTAAAGCAAACGTGATAACCACTACACTACGGAAACTGTTGCAAACAGAAATCAGCACTTGGCTTATAAAACAAAAGTATAAAATTAATGTTAATATAAGAAACTGTTTCCGCCCGGGCTCGAACCGGGGACCTTTCGCGTGTTAGGCGAACGTGATAACCACTACACTACGGAAACTATTGCAAACAGTAAGCAGCACTTGGCTTATGAAACTAACGTATGAAATTATTGTTAATATAAAAAAAAAATGTTTCAAATTAATCTTAATGTCAAAAATGTTTCCGCCCGGGCTCGAACCGGGGACCTTTCGCGTGTAAAGCGAACGTGATAACCACTACACTACGGAAACTATTGCAAACAGTAAGCAGCACTTGGCTTATGAAACTAACGTATGAAATTATTGTTAATATAAAAAAAAACTGTTTCAAATCAATTTTAATGTCAAAAATGTTTCCGCCCGGGCTCGAACCGGGGACCTTTCGCGTGTAAAGCGAACGTGATAACCACTACACTACGGAAACTGTTGCAAACAGAAAGCAGCACTAGGCTTATGAAACAAAAGTATAAAATTGATGTTAATATAAAAAAAATGTTTCCACCCGGGCTCGAACCGGGGACCTTTTGCGTGTTAGGCGAACGTGATAACCACTACACTATGCAAACTGTTGAAAACAGAAAGCAGCCCTTGGCTTATAAAACTAACGGTTAAAATTAATGTTAATATAAAAAAAATGTTTCCGCCCGGGCTCGAACCGGGGACCTTTCGCGTGTTAGGCGAACGTGATAACCACTACACTACGGAAACTATTGCAAACAGTAAGCAGCAGTTGGCTTATGAAACTAACGTATGAAATTATTGTTAATATAAAAAAAAAAACTGTTTCAAATTAATCTTAATGTCAAAAATGTCTCCGCCCGGGCTCGAACCGGGGACCTTTCGCGTGTTATGCGAACGTGATAACCACTACACTACGGAAACCGTTAAGAACAGTAAGCATTACTAGACTGAAAAAACTAACATATGAAATTAATGTTAATGTCAAAAATGTTTCCGCCCGGGCTCGAAACGGGGACCTTTCGCGTGTAAAGCGAACGTGATAACCACTACACTACGGAAACTGTTGCAAACAGAAAGCAGCCCTTGGCTTATAAAACTAAAGGTTAAAATTAATGTTAATATAAAAAAAATGTTTCCGCCCGGGCTCGAACCGGGGACCTTTCGCGTGTTAGGCGAACGTGATAACCACTACACTACGGAAACCGTTAAAAACAGTAAGCATTACTAGACTGATAAAACTAACATATGAAATTAATGTTAATGTCAAAAATGTTTCCGCCCGGGCTCGAACCGGGGACCTTTTGCGTGTAAAGCGAACGTGATAACCACTACACTACGGAAACTGTTGCAAACAGAAATCAGCACTTGGCTTATGAAACAAAAGTATAAAATTAATGTTAATATAAAAAACTGTTTCCGCCCGGGCTCGAACCGGGGACCTTTCGCGTGTGAGGCGAACGTGATAACCACTACACTACGGAAACTGTTGCAAACAGGAAGCAGCACTTGGCTTATGAAACTAACGTACAAAATGAATATTAATATATAAAAAATGTTTCCGCCCGGGCTCGAACCGGGGACCTTTCGCGTGTGAGGCGAACGTGATAACCACTACACTACGGAAACTGTTGCAAACAGAAAGCAGCACTTGGCTTATGAAACTAACAGTTAAAATTATTGTTAATATAATAAAAATGTTTCCGCCCGGGCTCGAACCGGGGACCTTTCGCGTGTTAGGCGAACGTGATAACCACTACACTACGGAAACCGTTTAGAACAGTAAGCATTACTAGACTGATAAAACTAACATATGAAATTAATGTTAATGTCAAAAATGTTTCCGTCCGGGCTCGAACCGGGGACCTTTCGCGTGTAAAGCAAACGTGTTAACCACTACACTACGGAAACTGTTGCAAACAGAAATCAGCACTTGGCTTATGAAACAAAAGTATAAAATTAATGTTAATATAAAAAACTGTTTCCGCCCGGGCTCGAACCGGGGACCTTTCGCGTGTTAGGCGAACGTGATAACCACTACACTACGGAAACCGTTAAAAACAGTAAGCATTACTAGACTGATAGAACTAACATATGAAATTAATGTTAATGTCAAAAATGTTTCCGCCCGGGTTCGAACCGGGGACCTTTCGCGTGTAAAGCAAACGTGATAACCACTACAACCGGGGATCATTCGCGGGTGAGGCGAACGTGATAACCACTGCACTACGGAAACTTTTGCAAACAGTAAGCAGCACTTGGCTTATGAAACTAACGTATGAAATTAATGTTAATATAAAAAAAAAAACTTTTTCCGCCCGGTCTCGAACCGGGGACCTTTCGTGTGTAAAGCGAACGTGATAACCACTACACTACGAAAACCGATGATATATTTACAATCTATTGGCTAATGATTTAAACATTATGGAAATGCATTTTAAAACTAAAAATGTTCCCGCCCGGGCTCGAACCGGGGACCTTTCGCGTGTGAGGCGAACGTATTAACTACTACACTACGGAAACTGTTGCAAACAGTAATCAGCACTTGGCTTATGAAACTGACATATGAAATTAATATTAATGTCAAAAATGTTTCCGCCCGGGCTCGAACCGGGGACCTTTCGCGTGTGAGGCGAACGTGATAACCACTACACTACGGAAACTGTTGCAAACAGAAAGCAGCACTTGGCTTATGAAACTAACGGTTAAAATTATTGTTAATATAAAAAACTGTTCCCGCCCGGGCTCGAACCGGGGACCTTTCGCGTGTTAAGCGAACGTGATAACCACTACACTACGGAAACCGTTAAGAAAAGTAAGCATTACTAGACTGATAAAAGTAACATATGAAATTAATGTTAATGTCAAAAATTTTCCGCCCGGGCTCGAACCGGGGACCTTTCGCGTGTAAAGCAAACGTGATAACCACTACACTACGGAAACTGTTGAAAATTAATATATAAAAAATGTTCCCGCCTAGGCTCGAACCGGGGATCATTCGCGTGTGAGGCGAACGTGATAACCACTACACTACGGAAACTGTTGCAAACAGAAATCAGCACTTGGCTTATGAAACAAAAGTATGAAATTAATGTTAATATAAAAAAATTGTTTCCGCCCGGGCTCGAACCGGGGACCTTTCGCGTGTAAAGCGAACGTGATAACCACTACACTACGGAAACCGATGATATATTTCCAATCTATTGGCTAATGATTTAAACATTATGGAAATGCATTTTAATACTAAAAATTGTTTCCGCCCGGGCTCGAACCGGGTACCTTTCGCGTGTTAGGCGAAAGTATTAATCACTACACTACGGAAACAATGGAACCACTACACTACGGAAACAATGGAAATGCATTTTAATACTAAAAATTGTTTCCGCCCGGGCTCGAACCGGGTACCTTTCGCGTGTTAGGCGAAAGTATTAATCACTACACTACGGAAAATATTGCAAACAGTAAGCAGCACTTGGCTTATGAAACTAACGTATGAAATTATTGTTAACATAAAAAAATTGTTTCCGCCCGGGCTCGAACCGGGGACCTTTCGCGTGTAAAGCGAACGTGATAACCACTACACTACGGAAACAATTGCAAACAGTAAGCAGCACTTGGCTTATGAAACTAACGTATGAAATTATTGTTAATATAAAAAAAAACTGTTTCAAATTAATGTTAATGTCAAAAATGTTTACGCCCGGGCTCGAACCGGGGACCTTTCGCGTGTAAAGCAAACGTGATAACCACTACACTACGGAAACTGTTGCAAACAGAAATCAGCACTTGGCTTATAAAACAAAAGTATAAAATTAATGTTAATATAAAAAACTGTTTCCGCCCGGGCTCGAACCGGGGACCTTTCGCGTGTTAGGCGAACGTGATAACCACTACACTACGGAAACTATTGCAAACAGTAAGCAGCACTTGGCTTATGAAACTAACGTATGAAATTATTGTTAATATAAAAAAAAACTGTTTCAAATTAATCTTAATGTCAAAAATGTTTCCGCCCGGGCTCGAACCGGGGACCTTTCGCGTGTAAAGCGAACGTGATAACCACTACACTACGGAAACTATTGCAAACAGTAAGCAGCACTTGGCTTATGAAACTAACGTATGAAATTATTGTTAATATAAAAAAAAAACTGTTTCAAATTAATTTTAATGTCAAAAATGTTTCCGCACGGGCTCGAACCGGGGACCTTTCGCGTGTAAAGCGAACGTGATAACCACTACACTACGGAAACTGTTGCAAACAGAAAGCAGCACTTGGCTTATGAAACAAAAGTATAAAATTGATGTTAATATAAAAAAAATGTTTCCACCCGGGCTCGAACCGGGGACCTTTTGCGTGTTAGGCGAACGTGATAACCACTACACTATGCAAACTGTTGAAAACAGAAAGCAGCCCTTGGCTTATAAAACTAACGGTTAAAATTAATGTTAATATAAAAAAAATGTTTCCGCCCGGGCTCGAACCGGGGACCTTTCGCGTGTTAGGCGAACGTGATAACCACTACACTACGGAAACCGTTAAAAACAGTAAGCATTACTAGACTGATAAAACTAACATATGAAATTAATGTTAATGTCAAAAATGTTTCCGCCCGGGCTCGAACCGGGGACCTTTCGCGTGTAAAGCGAACGTGATAACCACTACACTACGAAAACTGTTGCAAACAGAAATCAGCACTTGGCTTATGAAACAAAAGTATAAAATTAATGTTAATATAAAAAACTGTTTCCGCCCGGGCTCGAACCGGGGACCTTTCGCGTGTGAGGCGAACGTGATAACCACTACACTACGGAAACCGATGATGTATTTTCAATCAATTGGCTAATAATTTAAACATTATGGGAATGCATTTTATTACTAAAAATGTTCCCGCCCGGGCTCGAACCGGGGACCTTTCGCGTGTGAGGCGAACGTGATAACCACTACACTACGGAAACTGTTGCAAACAGAAAGCAGCACTTGGCTTATGAAACTAACAGTTAAAATTATTGTTAATATAATAAAAATGTTTCCGCCCGGGCTCGAACCGGGGACCTTTCGCGTGTTAGGCGAATGTGATAACCACTACACTACGGAAACCGTTTAGAACAGTAAGCATTACTAGACTGATAAAACTAACATATGAAATTAATGTTAATTTCAAAAATGTTTCCGCCCGGGCTCGAACCGGGGACCTTTCGCGTGTTAGGCGAACGTGATAACCACTACACTACGGAAACTGTTGCAAACAGAAATCAGCACTTGGCTTATGAAACAAAAGTATAAAATTAATGTTAATATAAAAAACTGTTTCCGCCCGGGCTCGAACCGGGGACCTTTCGCATGTGAGGCGAACATGATAACCACTACACTACGGAAACCGTTAAGAACAGTAAGCATTACTAGACTGATAAAACTAACATATGAAATTAATGTTAATGTCAAAAATGTTTCCGTCCGGGCTCGAACCGGGGACCTTTCGCGTGTAAAGCAAACGTGTTAACCACTACACTACGGAAACTGTTGCAAACAGAAATCAGCACTTGGCTTATGAAACAAAAGTATAAAATTAATGTTAATATAAAAAACTGTTTCGCCCGGGCTCGAACCGGGGACCTTTCGCGTGTTAGGCGAACGTGATAACCACTACAATACGGAAACCGTTAAGAACAGTAAGCATTACTAGACTGATAGAACTAACATATGAAATTAATGTTAATGTCAAAAATGTTTCCGCCCGGGTTCGAACCGGGGACCTATCGCGTGTAAAGCAAACGTGATAACCACTACAATACGGAAACCGTTAAGAACAGTAAGCATTACTAGACTGAAAGAACTAACATATGAAATTAATGTTAATGTAAAAAATGTTCCCGCCTGGGCTCGAACCGGGGATCATTCGCGTGTGAGGCGAACGTGATAACCACTGTACTACGGAAACTTTTGCAAACAGTAAGCAGCACTTGGCTTATGAAACTAACGTATGAAATTAATGTTAATATAAAAAAAAACTGTTTCCGCCCGGTCTCGAACCGGGGACCTTTCGCGTGTAAAGCGAACGTGATAACCACTACACTACGAAAACCGATGATATATTTACAATCTATTGGCTAATGATTTAAACATTATGGAAATGCATTTTAATACTAAAAATGTTCCCGCCCGGGCTCGAACCGGGGACCTTTCGCGTGTGAGGCGAACGTATTAACCACTACACTACGGAAACTGTTGCAAACAGTAAGCAGCACTTGGCTTATGAAACTAACATATGAAATTAATGTTAATGTCAAAAATGTTTCCGCCCGGGCTCGAACCGGGGACCTTTCGCGTGTGAGGCGAACGTGATAACCACTACACTACGGAAACTGTTGCAAACAGAAAGCAGCACTTGGCTTATGAAACTAACGGTTAAAATTATTGTTAATATAAAAAAAATGTTTCCGCCCGGGCTCGAACCGAGGACCTTTCGCGTGTTAGGCGAACGTGATAACCACTACACTACGGAAACCGTTAAGAACAGTAAGCATTACTAGACTGAAAAAACTAACATATGAAATTAATGTTAATGTCAAAAATGTTTCCGGCCGGGCTCGAACGGGGGACCTTTCGCGTGTAAAGCGAACGTGATAACCACTACACTACGGAAACTGTTGCAAACAGAAAGCAGCACTTGGCTTATGAAACAAAAGTATAAAATTGATGTTAATATAAAAAAAATGTTTCCACCCGGGCTCGAACCGGGGACCTTTTGCGTGTTAGGCGAACGTGATAACCACTACACTATGCAAACTGTTGAAAACAGAAAGCAGCCCTTGGCTTATAAAACTAACGGTTAAAATTAATGTTAATATAAAAAAAATGTTTCCGCCCGGGCTCGAACCGGGGACCTTTCGCGTGTTAGGCGAACGTGATAACCACTACACTACGGAAACCGTTAAAAACAGTAAGCATTACTAGACTGATAAAACTAACATATGAAATTAATGTTAATGTCAAAAATGTTTCCGCCCGGGCTCGAACCGGGGACCTTTCGCGTGTAAAGCGAACGTGATAACCACTACACTACGAAACTGTTGCAAACAGAAATCAGCACTTGGCTTATGAAACAAAAGTATAAAATTAATGTTAATATAAAAAACTGTTTCCGCCCGGGCTCGAACCGGGGACCTTTCGCGTGTGAGGCGAACGTGATAACCACTACACTACGGAAACCGATGATGTATTTTCAATCAATTGGCTAATAATTTAAACATTATGGGAATGCATTTTATTACTAAAAATGTTCCCGCCCGGGCTCGAACCGGGGACCTTTCGCGTGTGAGGCGAACGTGATAACCACTACACTACGGAAACTGTTGCAAACAGAAAGCAGCACTTGGCTTATGAAACTAACAGTTAAAATTATTGTTAATATAATAAAAATGTTTCCGCCCGGGCTCGAACCGGGGACCTTTCGCGTGTTAGGCGAATGTGATAACCACTACACTACGGAAACCGTTTAGAACAGTAAGCATTACTAGACTGATAAAACTAACATATGAAATTAATGTTAATTTCAAAAATGTTTCCGCCCGGGCTCGAACCGGGGACCTTTCGCGTGTTAGGCGAACGTGATAACCACTACACTACGGAAACTGTTGCAAACAGAAATCAGCACTTGGCTTATGAAACAAAAGTATAAAATTAATGTTAATATAAAAAACTGTTCCCGCCCGGGCTCGAACCGGGGACCTTTCGCATGTGAGGCGAACATGATAACCACTACACTACGGAAACCGTTAAGAACAGTAAGCATTACTAGACTGATAAAACTAACATATGAAATTAATGTTAATGTCAAAAATGTTTCCGTCCGGGCTCGAACCGGGGACCTTTCGCGTGTAAAGCAAACGTGTTAACCACTACACTACGGAAACTGTTGCAAACAGAAATCAGCACTTGGCTTATGAAACAAAAGTATAAAATTAATGTTAATATAAAAAACTGTTTCAGCCCGGGCTCGAACCGGGGACCTTTCGCGTGTTAGGCGAACGTGATAACCACTACAATACGGAAACCGTTAAGAACAGTAAGCATTACTAGACTGATAGAACTAACATATGAAATTAATGTTAATGTCAAAAATGTTTCCGCCCGGGTTCGAACCGGGGACCTATCGCGTGTAAAGCAAACGTGATAACCACTACAATACGGAAACCGTTAAGAACAGTAAGCATTACTAGACTGAAAGAACTAACATATGAAATTAATGTTAATGTAAAAAATGTTCCCGCCTGGGCTCGAACCGGGGATCATTCGCGTGTGAGGCGAACGTGATAACCACTGTACTACGGAAACTTTTGCAAACAGTAAGCAGCACTTGGCTTATGAAACTAACGTATGAAATTAATGTTAATATAAAAAAAACTGTTTCCGCCCGGCTCGAACCGGGGACCTTTCGCGTGTAAAGCGAACGTGATAACCACTACACTACGAAAACCGATGATATATTTACAATCTATTGGCTAATGATTTAAACATTATGGAAATGCATTTTAATACTAAAAATGTTCCCGCCCGGGCTCGAACCGGGGACCTTTCGCGTGTGAGGCGAACGTATTAACCACTACACTACGGAAACTGTTGCAAACAGTAAGCAGCACTTGGCTTATGAAACTAACATATGAAATTAATGTTAATGTCAAAAATGTTTCCGCCCGGGCTCGAACCGGGGACCTTTCGCGTGTGAGGCGAACGTGATAACCACTACACTACGGAAACTGTTGCAAACAGAAAGCAGCACTTGGCTTATGAAACTAACGGTTAAAATTATTGTTAATATAAAAAAAATGTTTCCGCCCGGGCTCGAACCGAGGACCTTTCGCGTGTTAGGCGAACGTGATAACCACTACACTACGGAAACCGTTAAGAACAGTAAGCATTACTAGACTGAAAAAACTAACATATGAAATTAATGTTAATGTCAAAAATGTTTCCGGCCGGGCTCGAACGGGGGACCTTTCGCGTGTAAAGCGAACGTGATAACCACTACACTACGGAAACTGTTGCAAACAGAAATCAGCACTTGGCTTATGAAACAAAAGTATAAAATTAATGTTAATATAAAAAACTGTTTCCGCCCGGGCTCGAACCGGGGACCTTTCGCGTGTGAGGCGAACGTGATAACCACTACACTACGGAAACCGTTAAGAACGGTAAGCATTACTAGACTGATAAAACTAACATATGAAATTAATGTTAATGTCAAAAATGTTTCCGGCCGGGCTCGAACGGGGGACCTTTCGCGTGTAAAGCGAACGTGTTAACCACTACACTACGGAAACTGTTGCAACAGAAATCAGCACTTGGCTTATGAAACAAAAGTATAAAATTAATGTTAATATAAAAAACTGTTTCCGCCCGGGCTGGAACCGGGGACCTTTCGCGTGTGAGGCGAACGTGATAACCACTACACTACGGAAACTGTTGCAAACAGAAATCAGCGCTTGGCTTATGAAACAAAAGTATAAAATTAATGTTAATATAAAAAACTGTTTCCGCCCGGGCTCGAACCGGGGACCTTTCGCGTGTGAGGCGAACGTGATAACCACTACACTACGGAAACCGTTAAGAACAGTAAGCATTACTAGACTGATAAAACTAACATATGAAATTAATGTTAATGTCAAAAATGTTTCCGGCCGGGCTCGAACCGGGGACCTTTCGCGTGTAAAGCAAACGTGATAACCACTACACTACGGAAACTGTTGCAAACAGAAATCAGCACTTGGCTTATGAAACAAAAGTATAAAATTAATGTTAATATAAAAAACTGATTCCGCCCGGGCTCGAACCGGGGACCTTTCGCGTGTAAAGCGAACGTGATAACCACTACACTACGGAAACCGTAAAGTAAATTAAGCATTACTAGACTGATAAAAGTAACATATGAAATTAATGTTAATGTCAAAAATTTTCCGCCCGGGCTCGAACCGGGGACCTTTTGCGTGTAAAGCAAACGTGATAACCACTACACTACGGAAACTGTTGAAAATTAATATATAAAAAATGTTCCCGCCTAGGCTCGAACCGGGGATCATTCGCGTGTGAGGCGAACGTGATAACCACTGCACTTCGGAAACTTTTGCAAACAGTAAGCAGCACTTGGCTTATGAAACTAACGTATGAAATTAATGTTAATATAAAAAAATTGTTAATATAAAAAAATTGCTCGAACCGGGTACCTTTCGCGTGTAAAGCGAACGTGATAACCACTACACTACGGAAACCGGTGATATACTTCCAAACTATTGGCTAATGATTTAAACATTATGGAAATGCATTTTAATACTGAAAATTGTTTCCGCCCGGGCTCGAACCGGGTACCTTTCGCGTGTTAGGCGAAAGTATTAATCACTACACTACGGAAAATATTGCAAACACTAAGCAGCACTTGGCTTATGAAACTAACGTATGAAATTATTGTTAATATAAAAAAATTGTTTCCGCCCGGGCTCGAACCGGGGACCTTTCGCGTGTTAGGCGAACGTGATAACCACTACACTACGGAAACCGATGATGTATTTTCAATCAATTGGCTAATAATTTAAACATTATAGGAATGCATTTTATTACTAAAAATGTTTCCGACCGGGCTCGAACCGGGTACCTTTCGCGTGTTAGGCGAACGTGATAACCACTACACTACGGAAACTGTTGCAAACAGAAAGCAGCACTTGGCTTATGTAACTAACGTATGAAATTATTGTTAATATAAAAAAAAAAACTGTTTTCGCCCGGGCTCGAACCGGGGACCTTTCGCGTGTTAGGCGAACGTGATAACCACTACACTACGGAAACCATTGCAAACAGTAAGCAGCACTTGGCTTATGAAACTAAGGTATGAAATTATTGTTAATATAAAAAAAAACTGTTTTAAATTAATCTTAATGTCAAAAATGTTTCCGCCCGGGCTCGAACCGGGGACCTTTCGCGTGTAAAGCGAACGTGATAACCACTACACTACGGAAACAATTGCAAACAGTAAGCAGCACTTGGCTTATGAAACTAACGTGTGAAATTATTGTTAATATAAAAAAAAAAAAACTGTTTTCGCCCGGGCTCGAACCGGGGACCTTTCGCGTGTTAGGCGAACGTGATAACCACTACACTACGGAAACTATTGCAAACAGTAAGCAGCACTTGGCTTATGAAACTAACGTATGAAATTATTGTTAATATAAAAAAAAACTGTTTCAAATTAATCTTAATGTCAAAAATGTTTCCGCCCGGGCTCGAACCGGGGACCTTTCGCGTGTAAAGCGAACGTGATAACCACTACACTACGGAAACTGTTGCAAACAGAAAGTGGCACTTGGGTTATGAAACAAAAGTATAAAATTGATGTTAATATAAAAAAAATGTTTCCACCCGGGCTCGAACCGGGGACCTTTCGCGTGTTAGGCGAACGTGATAACCACTACACTATGGAAACTGTTGAAAACAGAAAGCAGCCCTTGGCTTATAAAACTAACGGTTAAAATTAATGTTAATATAAAAAAAATGTTTCCGCCCGGGCTCGAACCGGGGACCTTTCGCGTGTTAGGCGAACGTGATAACCACTACACTACGGAAACCGTTAAGAACAGTCAGCATTACTAGACTGATAAAACTAACATATGAAATTAATGTTAATGTCAAAAATGTTTCCGTCCGGGCTCGAACCGGGGACCTTTCGCGTGTGAGGCGAACGTGATAACCACTACACTACGGAAACTGTTGCAAACAGAAATCAGCACTTGGCATATGAAACAAAAGTATAAAATTAATGTTAATATAAAAAACTGTTTCCGCCCGGGCTCGAACCGGGGACCTTTCGCGTGTGAGGCGAACGTGATAACCACTATACTACGGAAACTGATGATGCATTTTCAATCAATTGACTAATAATTTAAACATTATGGGAATGCATTTTAATACTAAAAATTGTTTCCGCCCGGGCTCGAACCGGGTACCTTTCGCGTGTTAGGCGAAAGTATTAATCACTACACTACGGAAAATATTGCAAACAGTAACGTTAGTTTCATTGGCTTATGAAACTAACGTATGAAATTAATGTTAATATAAAAAAATTGTTTCCGCCCGGGCTCGAACCGGGGACCTTTCGCGTGTTAGGCGAACGTGATAACCACTACACTACGGAAACCGATGATGTATTTTCAATCAATTGGCTAATAATTTAAACATTATAGGAATGCATTTTATTACTAAAAATGTTTCCGTCCGGGCTCGAACCGGGGACCTTTCGCGTGTTAGGCGAACGTGATAACCACTACACTACGGAAACTGTTGCAAACAAATAGGAGCACTTGGCTTATGTAACTAACGTATGAAATTATTGTTATTATAAAAAAAAAACTGTTTTCGCCCGGGCTCGAACCGGGGACCTTTCGCGTGTTAGGCGAACGTGATAACCACCACACTACGGAAACCATTGCAAACAGTAAGCAGCACTTGGCTTATGAAACTAACGTATGAAATTATTGTTAATATAAAAAAAAACTGTTTCAAATTAATCTTAATGTCAAAAATGTTTCCGCCCGGGCTCGAACCGGGGACCTTTCGCGTGTAAAGCGAACGTGATAACCACTACACTACGGAAACTATTGCAAACAGTAAGCAGCACTTGGCTTATGAAACTAACGTGTGAAATTATTGTTAATATAAAAAAAAACTGTTTCAAATTAATCTTAATGTCAAAAATGTTTCCGCCCGGGCTCGAACCGGGGACCTTTCGCGTGTAAAGCGAACGTGATAACCACTACACTACGGAAACTGTTGCAAACAGAAAGCAGCACTTGGCTTATGAAACAAAAGTATAAAATTGATGTTAATATAAAAAAAATGTTTCCACCCGGGCTCGAACCGGGGACCTTTTGCGTGTTAGGCGAACGTGATAACCACTACACTATGCAAACTGTTGTAAACAGAAAGCAGCCCTTGGCTTATAAAACTAACGGTTAAAATTAATGTTAATATAAAAAAAATGTTTCCGCCCGGAATCGAACCGGGGACCTTTCGCGTGTTAGGCGAACGTGATAACCACTACACTACGGAAACCGTTAAGAACAGTAAGCATTACTAGACTGATAAAACTAACATATGAAATTAATGTTAATGTCAAAAATGTTTCCGTCCGGGCTCGAACCGGGGACCTTTCGCGTGTAAAGCAAACGTGATAACCACTACACTACGGAAACCGATGATGCATTTTCAATCAATTGACTAATAATTTAAACATTATGGGAATGCATTTTATTACTAAAAATGTTCCCGCCCGGGCTTGAACCGGGGACCTTTCGCGTGTGAGGCGAACGTGATAACCACTACACTACGGAAACTGTTGCAAACAGAAAGCAGCACTTGGCTTATGAAACTAACGGTTAAAATTATTGTTAATATAAAAAAAGTGTTTCCGCCCGAGCTCGAACCGGGGACCTTTCGCGTGTTAGGCGAACGTGATAACCACTACACTACGGAAACCGTTAAGAACAGTAAGCATTACTAGACTGATAAAACTAACATATGAAATTAATGTTAATGTCAAAACTGTTTCCGCCCGGGCTCGAACCGGGGACCTTTCGCGTGTAAAGCGAACGTGATAACCACTACACTACGGAAACCGATGATATATTTCCAATCTATTGGCTAATGATTTAAACATTATGGAAATGCATTGTAATACTAAAAATTGTTTCCGCCCGGGCTCGAACCGGGTACCTTTCGCGTGTTAGGCGAAAGTATTAATCACTACACTACGGAAAATATTGCAAACAGTAAGCAGCACTTGGCTTATGAAACTAACGTATGAAATTAATGTTAATATAAAAAAATTGTTTCCGCCCGGGCTCGAACCGGGGACCTTTCGCGTGTTAGGCGAACGTGATAACCACTACACTACGGAAACCGATGATGTGTTTTCAATCAATTGGCTAATAATTTAAACATTATAGGAATGCATTTTATTACTAAAAATGTTTCCGTCCGGGCTCGAACCGGGGACCTTTCGCGTGTTAGGCGAACGTGATAACCACTACACTACGGAAACTGTTGCAAACAGAAAGCAGCACTTGGCTTATGTAACTAACGTATGAAATTATTGTTAATATAAAAAAAAAACTGTTTTCGCCCGGGCTCGAACCGGGGACCTTTCGCGTGTTAGGCGAACGTGATAACCACTACACTACGAAAACTATTGCAAACAGTAAGCAGCACTTGGCTTATGAAACTAACGTATGAAATTATTGTTAATATAAAAAAAAACTGTTTCAAATTAATCTTAATGTCAAAAATGTTTCCGCCCGGGCTCGAACCGGGGACCTTTCGCGTGTAAAGCGAACGTGATAACCACTACACTACGGAAACTATTGCAAACAGTAAGCAGCACTTGGCTTATGAAACTAACGTATGAAATTATTGTTAATATAAAAAAAAACTGTTTCAAATTAATTTTAATGTCAAAATTGTTTCGGCCCGGGCTCGAACCGGGGACCTTTCGCGTGTAAAGCGAACGTGATAACCACTACACTACGGAAACTGTTGCAAACAGAAAGCAGCACTTGGCTTATGAAACAAAAGTATAAAATTGATGTTAATATAAAAAAAAAGTTTCCACCCGGGCTCGAACCGGGGACCTTTCGCGTGTTAGGCGAACGTGATAACCACTAGACTATGCAAACTGTTGAAAACAGAAAGCAGCCCTTGGCTTATAAAACTAACGGTTAAAATTAATGTTAATATAAAAAAAATGTTTCCGCCCGGGCTCGAACCGGGGACCTTTCGCGTGTTAGGCGAACGTGATAACCACTACACTACGGAAACCGTTAAGAACAGTAAGCATTACTAGACTGATAAAACTAACATATGAAATTAATGTTAATGTCAAAAATGTTTTCGTCCGGGCTCGAACCGGGGACCTTTCGCGTGTAAAGCAAACGTGATAACCACTACACTACGGAAACTGTTGCAAACAGAAATCAGCACTTGGCTTATGAAACAAAAGTATAAAATTAATGTTAATATAAAAAACTGTTTCCGCCCGGGCTCGAACCGGGGACCTTTCGCGTGTAAAGCAAACGTGATAACCACTACACTACGGAAACTGTTGCAAACAGAAATCAGCACTTGGTTTATGAAACAAAAGTATAAAATTAATGTTAATATATAAAATGTTCCCGCTCGGGCTCGAACCGGGGATCATTTGCGTGTGAGGCGAACGTGATAACCACTACACTACGGAAACCGATGATGCATTTTCAATCAATTGACTAATAATTTAAAAATTATGGAAATGCATTTTATTACTAAAAATGTTCCCGCCCGGGCTTGAACCAGGGACCTTCCGCGTGTGAGGCGAACGTGATAACCACTACACTACGGAAACTGTTGCAAACAGAAAGCAGCACTTGGCTTATAAAACTAACGGTTAAAATTAATGTTAATATAAAAAAAATGTTTCCGCCCGGGCTCGAACCGGGGACCTTTCGCGTGTTAGGCGAACGTGATAACCACTACACTACGGAAACCGTTAAGAACAGTAAGCATTACTAGACTGATAAAACTAACATATGAAATTAATGTTAATGTCAAAAATGTTTTCGTCCGGGCTCGAACCGGGGACCTTTCGCGTGTAAAGCAAACGTGATAACCACTACACTACGGAAACTGTTGCAAACAGTAAGCAGCACTTGGCTTATGAAACTAACGTATGAAATTATTGTTAATATAAAAAAAAACTGTTTCAAATTAATCTTAATGTCAAAAATGTTTCCGCCCGGGCTCGAACCGGGGACCTTTCGCGTGTAAAGCGAACGTGATAACCACTACACTACGGAAACTATTGCAAACAGTAAGCAGCACTTGGCTTATGAAACTAACGTATGAAATTATTGTTAATATAAAAAAAAACTGTTTCAAATTAATTTTAATGTCAAAATTGTTTCGGCCCGGGCTCGAACCGGGGACCTTTCGCGTGTAAAGCGAACGTGATAACCACTACACTACGGAAACTGTTGCAAACAGAAAGCAGCACTTGGCTTATGAAACAAAAGTATAAAATTGATGTTAATATAAAAAAAAAGTTTCCACCCGGGCTCGAACCGGGGACCTTTCGCGTGTTAGGCGAACGTGATAACCACTACACTATGCAAACTGTTGAAAACAGAAAGCAGCCCTTGGCTTATAAAACTAACGGTTAAAATTAATGTTAATATAAAAAAAATGTTTCCGCCCGGGCTCGAACCGGGGACCTTTCGCGTGTTAGGCGAACGTGATAACCACTACACTACGGAAACCGTTAAGAACAGTAAGCATTACTAGACTGATAAAACTAACATATGAAATTAATGTTAATGTCAAAAATGTTTTCGTCCGGGCTCGAACCGGGGACCTTTCGCGTGTAAAGCAAACGTGATAACCACTACACTACGGAAACTGTTGCAAACAGAAATCAGCACTTGGCTTATGAAACAAAAGTATAAAATTAATGTTAATATAAAAAACTGTTTCCGCCCGGGCTCGAACCGGGGACCTTTCGCGTGTAAAGCAAACGTGATAACCACTACACTACGGAAACTGTTGCAAACAGAAATCAGCACTTGGTTTATGAAACAAAAGTATAAAATTAATGTTAATATATAAAATGTTCCCGCTCGGGCTCGAACCGGGGATCATTTGCGTGTGAGGCGAACGTGATAACCACTACACTACGGAAACCGATGATGCATTTTCAATCAATTGACTAATAATTTAAAAATTATGGAAATGCATTTTATTACTAAAAATGTTCCCGCCCGGGCTTGAACCAAGGACCTTCCGCGTGTGAGGCGAACGTGATAACCACTACACTACGGAAACTGTTGCAAACAGAAAGCAGCACTTGGCTTATGAAACTAACGGTTAAAATTATTGTTAATATAAAAAAAATTGTTTCCGCCCGGGCTCGAACCGGGGACCTTTCGCGTGTTAGGCGAACGTGATAACCACTACACTACGGAAACCGTTAAGAACAGTAAGCATTACTAGACTGATAAAACTAACATATGAAATTAATGTTAATGTCAAAAATGTTTCCGCCCGGGCTCGAACCGAGGACCTTTCGCGTGTAAAGCGAACGTGATAACCACTACACTACGGAAACCGTTTAGAACAGTAAGCATTACTAGAATGATAAAACTAACATATGAAATTAATGTTAATGTCAAAAATGTTTCCGCCCGCGCTCGAACCGGGGACCTTTCGCGTGTAAAGCGAACGTGATAACCACTACACTACGGAAACTGTTGCAAACAGAAAGCAGCACTTGGCTTATGAAACAAAAGTATAAAATTGATGTTAATATAAAAAAAATGTTTCCAACCGGGCTCGAACCGGGAACCTTTCGCGTGTTAGGCGAACGTGATAACCACTACACTATGGAAACTGTTGATAACAGAAAGCAGCCCTTGGCTTATAAAACTAACGGTTAAAATTAATGTTAATATAAAAAAATGTTTCCGCCCGGGCTCGAACCGGGGACCTTTCGCGTGTAAAGCGAACGTGATAACCACTACACTACGGAAACTGTTGCAAACAGAAAGCAGCACTTGGCTTATGAAACTAAAGTATAAAACTAATGCTAATATATAAAAAACTGTTTCCGCCCGGGCTCGAACGGGACCTTTCGCGTGTAAAGCGAACGTGATAACCACTACACTACGGAAACCGATGATATATTTACAATCTATTGGCTAATAATTTAAACATTATGGAAATGCATTTTAATACTAAAAATTGTTTCCGCCCGGGCTCGAACCGGGGACCTTTCGCGTGTAAAGCGAACGTGATAACCACTACACTACGGAAACTGTTGCAAACAGAAATCAGCACTTGGCTTATGAAACAAAAGTATAAAATTAATGTTAATATAAAAAACTGTTTCCGCCCGGGCTCGAACCGGGGACCTTTCGCGTGTGAGGCGAACGTGATAACCACTACACTACGGAAACCGTTAAGAACGGTAAGCATTACTAGACTGATAAAACTAACATATGAAATTAATGTTAATGTCAAAAATGTTTCCGTCCGGGCTCGAACCGGGGACTTTCGCGTGTAAAGCAAACGTGTTAACCACTACACTACGGAAACTGTTGCAACAGAAATCAGCACTTGGCTTATGAAACAAAAGTATAAAATTAATGTTAATATAAAAAACTGTTTCCGCCCGGGCTCGAACCGGGGACCTTTCGCGTGTGAGGCGAACGTGATAACCACTACACTACGGAAACTGTTGCAAACAGAAATCAGCACTTGGCTTATGAAACAAAAGTATAAAATTAATGTTAATATAAAAAACTGTTTCCGCCCGGGCTCGAACCGGGGACCTTTCGCGTGTGAGGCGAACGTGATAACCACTACACTACGGAAACCGTTAAGAACAGTAAGCATTACTAGACTGATAAAACTAACATATGAAATTAATGTTAATGTCAATAATGTTTCCGGCCGGGCTCGAACCGGGGACCTTTCGCGTGTAAAGCAAACGTGATAACCACTACACTACGGAAACTGTTGCAAACAGAAATCAGCACTTGGCTTATGAAACAAAAGTATAAAATTAATGTTAATATAAAAAACTGTTTCCGCCCGGGCTCGAACCGGGGACCTTTCGCGTGTTAAGCGAACGTGATAACCACTACACTACGGAAACCGTAAAGAAAAGTAAGCATTACTAGACTGATAAAAGTAACATATGAAATTAATGTTAATGTCAAAAATTTTCCGCCCGGGCTCGAACCGGGGACCTTTCGCGTGTAAAGCAAACGTGATAACCACTACACTACGGAAACTGTTGAAAATTAATATATAAAAAATGTTCCCGCCTAGGCTCGAACCGGGGATCATTCGCGTGTGAGGCGAACGTGATAACCACTGCACTTCGGAAACTTTTGCAAACAGTAAGCAGCACTTGGCTTATGAAACTAACGTATGAAATTAATGTTAATATAAAAAAATTGTTTCCGCCCGGGCTCGAACCGGGGACCTTTCGCGTGTAAAGCGAACGTGATAACCACTACACTACGGAAACCGGTGATATATTTCCAAACTATTGGCTAATGATTTAAACATTATGGAAATGCATTTTAATACTGAAAATTGTTTCCGCCCGGGCTCGAACCGGGTACCTTTCGCGTGTTAGGCGAAAGTATTAATCACTACACTACGGAAAATATTGCAAACAGTAAGCAGCACTTGGCTTATGAAACTAACGTATGAAATTATTGTTAATATAAAAAAATTGTTTCCGTCCGGGCTCGAACCGGAGACCTTTCGCGTGTTAGGCGAACGTGATAACCACTACACTACGGAAACCGATGATGTATTTTCAATCAATTGGCTAATAATTTAAACATTATAGGAATGCATTTTATTACTAAAAAGTAAGCAGCACTTGGCTTATGAAACTAACGTATGAAATTATTGTTAATATAAAAAAAAACTGTTTCAAATTAATCTTAATGTCAAAAATGTTTCCGCCCGGGCTCGAACCGGGGACCTTTCGCGTGTAAAGCGAACGTGATAACCACTACACTACGGAAACTGTTGCAAACAGAAAGTGGCACTTGGCTTATGAAACAAAAGTATAAAATTGATGTAAATATAAAAAAAATGTTTCCACCCGGGCTCGAACCGGGGACCTTTCGCGTGTGAGGCGAACGTGATAACCACTACACTACGGAAACTGTTGCAAACAGAAATCAGCACTTGGCTTATGAAACAAAAGTATAAAATTAATGTTAATGTCAAAAATGTTTCCGTCCGGGCTCGAACCGGGGACCTTTCGCGTGTGAGGCGAACGTGATAACCACTACACTACGGAAACTGTTGCAAACAGAAATCAGCACTTGGCTTATGAAACAAAAGTATAAAATTAATGTTAATATAAAAAAATGTTTCCGCCCGGGCTCGAACCGGGGACCTTTCGCGTGTGAGGCGAACGTGATAACCACTACACTACGGAAACCGTTATGAACAGTAAGCATTACTAGACTGATAAAACTAACATATGAAATTAATGTTAATGTCAAAAATGTTTCCGGCCGGGCTCGAACCGGGGACCTTTCGCGTGTAAAGCAAACGTGATAACCACTACACTACGGAAACTGTTGCAAACAGAAATCAGCACTTGGCTTATGAAACAAAAGTATAAAATTAATGTTAATATAAAAAACTGTTTCCGCCCGGGCTCGAACCGGGGACCTTTCGCGTGTTAAGCGAACGTGATAACCACTACACTACGGAAACCGTAAAGAAAAGTAAGCATTACTAGACTGATAAAAGTAACATATGAAATTAATTTTAAGGTCAAAAATTTTCCGCCCGGGCTCGAACCGGGGACCTTTCGCGTGTAAAGCAAACGTGATAACCACTACACTACGGAAACTGTTGAAAATTAATATATAAAAAATGTTCCCGCCTAGGCTCGAACCGGGGATCATTCGCGTGTGAGGCGAACGTGATAACCACTGCACTTCGGAAACTTTTGCAAACAGTAAGCAGCACTTGGCTTATGAAACTAACGTATGAAATTAATGTTAATATAAAAAAATTGTTTCCGCCCGGGCTCGAACCGGGGACCTTTCGCGTGTAAAGCGAACGTGATAACCACTACACTACGGAAACCGGTGATATATTTCCAAACTATTGGCTAATGATTTTAACATTATGGAAATGCATTTTAATACTGAAAATTGTTTCCGCCCGGGCTCGAACCGGGTAGCTTTCGCGTGTTAGGCGAAAGTATTAATCACTACACTACGGAAAATATTGCAAACAGTAAGCAGCACTTGGCTTATGAAACTAACGTATGAAATTATTGTTAATGTAAAAAAATTGTTTCCGCCCGGGCTCGAACCGGGGACCTTTCGCGTGTTAGGCGAACGTGATAACCACTACACTACGGAAACCGATGATGTATTTTCAATCAATTGGCTAATAATTTAAACATTATAGGAATGCATTTTATTACTAAAAATGTTTCCGTCCGGGCTCGAACCGGGACCTTTCGCGAGTTAGGCGAACGTGATAACCACTACACTACGGAAACTGTTGCAAACAGAAAGCAGCACTTGGCTTATGTAACTAACGTATGAAATTATTGTTAATATAAAAAAAAAAAACTGTTTTCGCCCGGGCTCGAACCGGGGACCTTTCGCGTGTTAGGCGAACGTGATAACCACTACACTACGGAAACTATTGCAAACAGTAAGCAGCACTTGGCTTATGAAACTAACGTATGAAATTATTGTTAATATAAAAAAAAAACTGTTTCAAATTAATCTTAATGTCAAAAATGTTTCCGCCCGGGCTCGAACCGGGGACCTTTCGCGTGTAAAGCGAACGTGATAACCACTACACTACGGAAACAATTGCAAACAGTAAGCAGCACTTGGCTTATGAAACTAACGTGTGAAATTATTGTTAATATAAAAAAAAAAAACTGTTTTCGCCCGGGCTCGAACCGGGGACCTTTCGCGTGTTAGGCGAACGTGATAACCACTACACTACGGAAACTATTGCAAACAGTAAGCAGCACTTGGCTTATGAAACTAACGTATGAAATTATTGTTAATATAAAAAAAAAACTGTTTCAAATTAATCTTAATGTCAAAAATGTTTCCGCCCGGGCTCGAACCGGGGAGCTTTCGCGTGTAAAGCAAACGTGATAACCACTACACTACGGAAACTGTTGCAAACAGAAAGTGGCACTTGGCTTATGAAACAAAAGTATAAAATTGATGTTAATATAAAAAAAATGTTTCCACCCGTGCTCGAACCGGGGACCTTTCGCGTGTTAGGCGAACGTGATAACCACTACACTATGGAAACTGTTGAAAACAGAAAGCAGCCCTTGGCTTATAAAACTAACGGTTAAAATTAATGTTAATATAAAAAAAATGTTTCCGCCCGGGCTCGAACCGGGGACCTTTCGCGTGTTAGGCGAACGTGATAACCACTACACTACGGAAACCGTTAAGAACAGTCAGCATTACTAGACTGATAAAACTAACATATGAAATTAATGTTAATGTCAAAAATGTTTCCGTCCGGGCTCGAACCGGGGACCTTTCGCGTGTGAGGCGAACGTGATAACCACTACACTACGGAAACTGTTGCAAACAGAAATCAGCACTTGGCATATGAAACAAAAGTATAAAATTAATGTTAATATAAAAAACTGTCTCCGCCCGGGCTCGAACCGGGGACCTTTCGCGTGTGAGGCGAACGTGATAACCACTACACTATGGAAACCGATGATGCATTTTCAATCAATTGACTAATAATTTAAACATTATGGGAATGCATTTATTACTAAAAATGTTTCCGCCCGGGCTTGAACCGGGGACCTTTCGCGTGTGAGGCGAACGTGATAACCACTACACTACGGAAACTGTTGCAAACAGAAAGCAGCACTTGGCTTATGAAACTAACGGTTAAAATTAATGTTAATATAAAAAAAAAACTGTTTCAAATTAATCTTAATGTCAAAAATGTTTCCGCCCGGGCTCGAACCGGGGACCTTTCGCGTGTTAGGCGAACGTGATAACCACTACACTACGGAAACCGATGATGTATTATCAATCAATTGGCTAATAATTTAAACATTATAGGAATGCATTTTATTACTAAAATTGTTTCCGTCCGGGCTCGAACCGGGGACCTTTCGCGTGTTAGGCGAACGTGATAACCACTACACTACGGAAACTATTGCAAACAGTAAGCAGCACTTGGCTTATGAAACTAACGTATGAAATTATTGTTAATATAAAAAAAAAACTGTTTCAAATTAATCTTAATGTCAAAAATGTTTCCGCCCGGGCTCCAACCGGGGACCTTTCGCGTGTTAGGCGAACGTGATAACCACTACACTACGGAAACTATTGCAAACAGTAAGCAGCACTTGGCTTATGAAACTAACGTATGAAATTATTGTTAATATAAAAAAAAAACTGTTTCAAATTAATCTTAATGTCAAAAATGTTTCCGCCCGGGCTCGAACCGGGGACCTTTCGCGTGTTAGGCGAACGTGATAACCACTACACTACGGAAACCGATGATGTATTATCAATCAATTGGCTAATAATTTAAACATTATAGGAATGCATTTTATTACTAAAATTGTTTCCGTCCGGGCTCGAACCGGGGACCTTTCGCGTGTTAGGCGAACGTGATAACCACTACACTACGGAAAATATTGCAAACAGTAAGCAGCACTTGGCTTATGTAACTAACTTTGAAATTATTGTTAATATAAATAAAAAAACTGTTTCCGTCCGGGCTCGAACCGGGGACCTTTCGCGTGTTAGGCGAACGTGATAACCACTACACTATGGAAACTGTTGAAAACAGAAAGCAGCCCTTGGCCTATAAAACTAACGGTTAAAATTAATGTTAATATAAAAAAAATGTTTCCGCCCGGGCTCGAACCGGGGACCTTTCGCGTGTTAGGCGAACGTGATAACCACTACACTACGGAAACCGTTAAGAACAGTCAGCATTACTAGACTGATAAAACTAACATATGAAATTAATGTTAATGTCAAAAATGTTTCCGTCCGGGCTCGAACCGGGGACCTTTCGCGTGTGAGGCGAACGTGATAACCACTACACTACGGAAACTGTTGCAAACAGAAATCAGCACTTGGCATATGAAACAAAAGTATAAAATTAATGTTAATATAAAAAACTGTCTCCGCCCGGGCTCGAACCGGGGACCTTTCGCGTGTGAGGCGAACGTGATAACCACTACACTACGGAAACCGATGATGCATTATCAATCAATTGACTAATAATTTAAACATTATGGGAATGCATTTTATTACTAAAAATGTTCCCGCCCGGGCTTGAACCGGGGACCTTTCGCGTGTGAGGCGAACGTGATAACCACTACACTACGGAAACTGTTGCAAACAGAAAGCAGCACTTGGCTTATGAAACTAACGGTTAAAATTAATGTTAATATAAAAAAATGTTTCCGCCCGGGCTCGAACCGGGGACCTTTCGCGTGTTAGGCGAACGTGATAACCACTACACTACGGAAACCGTTAAGAACAGTAAGCATTACTAGACTGATAAAACTAACATATGAAATTAATGTTAATGTCAAAATTGTTTCCGCCCGGGCTCGAACCGGGGACCTTTCGCGTGTTAGGCGAACGTGATAACCACTACACTACGGAAACCGATGATGTATTTTCAATCAATTGGCTAATAATTTAAACATTATAGGAATGCATTTTATTACTAAAAATGTTTCCGTCCGGGCTCGAACCGGGGACCTTTCGCGTGTTAGGCGAACGTGATAACCACTACACTACGGAAACTGTTGCAAACAGAAAGCAGCACTTGGCTTATGTAACTAACGTATGAAATTATTGTTAATATAAAAAAAAAAACTGTTTTCGTCCGGGCTCGAACCGGGGACCTTTTGCGTGTTAGGCGAACGTGATAACCACTACACTATGCAAACTGTTGAAAACAGAAAGCAGCCCTTGGATTATAAAACTAACGGTTAAAATTAATGTTAATATAAAAAAAATGTTTCCGCCCGGGCTCGAACCGGGGACCTTTCGCGTGTTAGGCGAACGTGATAACCACTACACTACGGAAACTATTGCAAACAGTAAGCAGCACTTGGCTTATGAAACTAACGTATGAAATTATTGTTAATATAAAAAAAAAACTGTTTCAAATTAATCTTAATGTCAAAAATGTTTCCGCCCGGGCTCGAACCGGGGACCTTTCGCGTGTAAAGCGAACGTGATAACCACTACACTACGGAAACCGATGATATATTTCCAATCTATTGGCTAATGATTTAAACATTATGGAAATGCATTTTAATAATTAAAATTGTTTCCGCCTGGGCTCGAACCGGGTACCTTTCGCGTGTTAGGCGAAAGTATTAATCACTACACTACGGAAAATATTGCAAACAGTAAGCAGCACTTGGCTTATGAAACTAACGTATGAAATTAATGTTAATATAAAAAAATTGTTTCCGCCCGGGCTCGAACCCGGGACCTTTCGCGTGTTAGGCGAACGTGATAACCACTACACTATGCAAACTGTTGAAAACAGAAAGCAGCCCTTGGCTTATAAAACTAACGGTTAAAATTAATGTTAATATAAAAAAAATGTTTCCGCCCGGGCTCGAACCGGGGACCTTTCGCGTGTTAGGCGAACGTGATAACCACTACACTACGGAAACTATTGCAAACAGTAAGCAGCACTTGGCTTATGAAACTAACGTATGAAATTATTGTTAATAAAAAAAAACTGTTTCAAATTAATCTTAATGTCAAAAATGTTTCCGCCCGGGCTCGAACCGGGGACCTTTCGCGTGTTAGGCGAACGTGATAACCACTACACTACGGAAACCGATGATGTATTATCAATCAATTGGCTAATAATTTAAACATTATAGGAATGCATTTTATTACTAAAAATGTTTCCGTCCGGGCTCGAACCGGGGACCTTTCGCGTGTTAGGCGAACGTTATAACCACTACACTACGGAAAATATTGCAAACAGTAAGCAGCACTTGGCTTATGTAACTAACGTATGAAATTATTGTTAATATAAAAAAAAAAACTGTTTTCGTCCGGGCTCGAACCGGGGACCTTTCGCGTGTTAGGCGAACGTGATAACCACTACACTATGGAAACTGTTGAAAACAGAAAGCAGCCCTTGGCTTATAAAACTAACGGTTAAAATTAATGTTAATATAAAAAAAATGTTTCCGCCCGGGCTCGAACCGGGAACCTTTCGCGTGTTAGGCGAACGTGATAACCACTACACTACGGAAACCGTTAAGAACAGTCAGCATTACTAGACTGATAAAACTAACATATGAAATTAATGTTACTGTCAAAAATGTTTCCGTCCGGGCTCGAACCGGGGACCTTTCGCGTGTGAGGCGAACGTGATAACCACTACACTACGGAAACTGTTGCAAACAGAAATCAGCACTTGGCATATGAAACAAAAGTATAAAATTAATGTTAATATAAAAAACTGTCTCCGCCCGGGCTCGAACCGGGGACCTTTCGCGTGTGAGGCGAACGTGATAACCACTACACTACGGAAACCGATGATGCATTATCAATCAATTGACTAATAATTTAAACATTATGGGAATGCATTTTATTACTAAAAATGTTCCGCCCGGGCTTGAACCGGGGACCTTTCGCGTGTGAGGCGAACGTGATAACCACTACACTACGGAAACTGTTGCAAACAGAAAGCAGCACTTGGCTTATGAAACTAACGGTTAAAATTAATGTTAATATAAAAAAAATGTTTCCGCCCGGGCTCGAACCGGGGACCTTTCGCGTGTTAGGCGAACGTGATAACCACTACACTACGGAAACCGTTAAGAACAGTAAGCATTACTAGACTGATAAAACTAACATATGAAATTAATGTTAATGTCAAAATTGTTTCCGCCCGGGCTCGAACCGGGGACCTTTCGCGTGTTAGGCGAACGTGATAACCACTACACTACGGAAACCGATGATGTATTTTCAATCAATTGGCTAATAATTTAAACATTATAGGAATGCATTTTATTACTAAAAATGTTTCCGTCCGGGCTCGAACCGGGGACCTTTCGCGTGTTAGGCGAACGTGATAACCACTACACTACGGAAACTGTTGCAAACAGAAAGCAGCACTTGGCTTATGTAACTAACGTATGAAATTATTGTTAATATAAAAAAAAAAAACTGTTTTCGTCCGGGCTCGAACCGGGGACCTTTCGCGTGTTAGGCGAACGTGATAACCACTACACTACGGAAACTATTGCAAACAGTAAGCAGCACTTGGCTTATGAAATTAACGTATGAAATTATTGTTAATATAAAAAAAAACTGTTTCAAATTAATCTTAATGTCAAAAATGTTTCCGCCCGGGCTCGAACCGGGGACCTTTCGCGTGTAAAGCGAACGTGATAACCACTACACTACGGAAACTATTGCAAACAGTAAGCAGCACTTGGCTTATGAAACTAACGTATGAAATTATTGTTAATATAAAAAAAAAACTGTTTCAAATTAATTTTAATGTCAAAAATGTTTCCGCCCGGGCTCGAACCGGGGACCTTTCGCGTGTAAAGCGAACGTGATAACCACTACACTACGGAAACTATTGCAAACAGTAAGCAGCACTTGGCTTATGAAACTAACGTATGAAATTATTGTTAATATAAAAAAAAAACTGTTTCAAATTAATCTTAATGTCAAAAATGTTTCCGCCCGGGCTCGAACCGGGGACCTTTCGCGTGTAAAGCGAACGTGATAACCACTACACTACGGAAACCGATGATATATTTCCAATCTATTGGCTAATGATTTAAACATTATGGAAATGCATTTTTATACTAAAAATTGTTTCCGCCCGGGCTCGAACCGGGTACCTTTCGCGTGTTAGGCGAAAGTATTAATCACTACACTACGGAAAATATTGCAAACAGTAAGCAGCACTTGGCTTATGAAACTAACGTATGAAATTAATGTTAATATAAAAAAATTGTTTCCGCCCGGGCTCGAACCCGGGACCTTTCGCGTGTTAGGCGAACGTGATAACCACTACACTATGCAAACTGTTGAAAACAGAAAGCAGCCCTTGGCTTATAAAACTAACGGTTAAAATTAATGTTAATATAAAAAAAATGTTTCCGCCCGGGCTCGAACCGGGGACCTTTCGCGTGTTAGGCGAACGTGATAACCACTACACTACGGAAACTATTGCAAACAGTAAGCAGCACTTGGCTTATGAAACTAACGTATGAAATTATTGTTAATATAAAAAAAAAACTGTTTCAAATTAATCTTAATGTCAAAAATGTTTCCGCCCGGGCTCGAACCGGGGACCTTTCGCGTGTTAGGCGAACGTGATAACCACTACACTACGGAAACCGATGATGTATTATCAATCAATTGGCTAATAATTTAAACATTATAGGAATGCATTTTATTACTAAAAATGTTTCCGTCCGGGCTCGAACCGTGGACCTTTCGCGTGTTAGGCGAACGTGATAACCACTACACTACGGAAAATATTGCAAACAGTAAGCAGCACTTGGCTTATGTAACTAACGTATGAAATTATTGTTAATATAAAAAAAAAACTGTTTTCGTCCGGGCTCGAACCGGGGACCTTTCGCGTGTTAGGCGAACGTGATAACCACTACACTACGGAAACTATTGCAAACAGTAAGCAGCACTTGGCTTATGAAACTAACGTATGAAATTATTGTTAATATAAAAAAAACTGTTTCAAATTAATCTTAATGTCAAAAATGTTTCCGCCCGGGCTCGAACCGGGGACCTTTCGCGTGTAAAGCGAACGTGATAACCACTACACTACGGAAACCGATGATATATTTCCAATCTATTGGCTAATGATTTAAACATTATGGAAATGCATTTTAATACTAAAAATTGTTTCCGCCCGGGCTCGAACCGGGTACCTTTCGCGTGTTAGGCGAAAGTATTAATCACTACACTACGGAAAATATTGCAAACAGTAAGCAGCACTTGGCTTATGAAACTAACGTATGAAATTAATGTTAATATAAAAAAATTGATTCCGCCCGGGCTCGAACCGGGGAGCTTTCGCGTGTTAGGCGAACGTGATAACCACTACACTACGGAAACCGATGATGTATTTTCAATCAATTGGCTAATAATTTAAACATTATAGGAATGCATTTTATTACTAAAAATGTTTCCGTCCGGGCTCGAACCGGGGACCTTTCGCGTGTTAGGCGAACGTGATAACCACTACACTACGGAAACTGTTGCAAACAGTTAGGAGCACTTGGCTTATGTAACTAACGTATGAAATTATTGTTATTATAAAAAAAAAACTGTTTTCGCCCGGGCTCGAACCGGGGACCTTTCGCGTGTTAGGCGAACGTGATAACCACCACACTACGGAAACCATTGCAAACAGTAAGCAGCACTTGGCTTATGAAACTAACGTATGAAATTATTGTTAATATAAAAAAAAACTGTTTCAAATTAATCTTAATGTCAAAAATGTTTCCGCCCGGGCTCGAACCGGGGACCTTTCGCGTGTAAAGCGAACGTGATAACCACTACACTACGGAAACTGTTGCAAACAGAAAGCAGCACTTGGCTTATGAAACAAAAGTATAAAATTGATGTTAATATAAAAAAAATGTTTCCACCCGGGCTCGAACCGGGGACCTTTTGCGTGTTAGGCGAACGTGATAACCACTACACTATGCAAACTGTTGAAAACAGAAAGCAGCCCTTGGCTTATAAAACTAACGGTTAAAATTAATGTTAATATAAAAAAAATGTTTCCGGCCGGGCTCGAACCGGGGACCTTTCGCGTGTAAAGCGAACGTGATAACCACTACACTATGCAAACTGTTGAAAACAGAAAGCAGCCCTTGGCTTATAAAACTAACGGTTAAAATTAATGTTAATATAAAAAAAATGTTTCCGCCAGGGCTCGAACCGGGGACCTTTCGCGTGTAAAGCGAACGTGATAACCACTACACTACGGAAACTGTTGCAATCAGAAAGCAGCACTTGGCTTATGAAACAAAAGTATAAAATTGATGTTAATATAAAAAAAATGTTTCCACCCGGGCTCGAACCGGGGACCTTTTGCGTGTTAGGCGAACGTGATAACCACTACACTATGCAAACTGTTGAAAACAGAAAGCAGCCCTTGGCTTATAAAACTAACGGTTAAAATTAATGTTAATATAAAAAAAAATGTTTCCGCCCGGAATCGAACCGGGGACCTTTCGCGTGTTAGGCGAACGTGATAACCACTACACTACGGAAACCGTTAAGAACAGTAAGCATTACTAGACTGATAAAACTAACATATGAAATTAATGTTAATGTCAAAAATGTTTCCGTCCGGGCTCGAACCGGGGACCTTTCGCGTGTAAAGCAAACGTGATAACCACTACACTACGGAAACCGATGATATATTTCCAATCTATTGGCTAATGATTTAAACATTATGGAAATGCATTTTAATACTAAAAATTGTTTCCGCCCGGGCTCGAACCGGGTACCTTTCGCGTGTTAGGCGAAAGTATTAATCACTACACTACGGAAAATATTGCAAACAGTAAGCAGCACTTGGCTTATGAAACTAACGTATGAAATTAATATTAATATAAAAAAATTGTTTCCGCCCGGGCTCGAACCGGGGACCTTTCGCGTGTTAGGCGAACGTGATAACCACTACACTACGGAAACCGATGATGTATTTTCAATCAATTGGCTAATAATTTAAACATTATAGGAATGCATTTTATTACTAAAAATGTTTCCGTCCGGGCTCGAACCGGGGACCTTTCGCGTGTTAGGCGAACGTGATAACCACTACACTAGGGAAACCGTTAAGAACAGTAAGCATTACTAGACTGATAAAACTAACATATGAAATTAATGTTAATGTCAAAAATGTTTCCGTCCGGGCTCGAACCGGGGACCTTTCGCGTGTAAAGCAAACGTGATAACCACTACACTACGGAAACTGTTGCAAACAGAAATCAGCACTTGGCTTATGAAACAAAAGTATAAAATTAATGTTAATATAAAAAACTGTTTCCGCCCGGGCTCGAACCGGGGACCTTTCGCGTGTAAAGCAAACGTGATAACCACTACACTACGGAAACTGTTGCAAACAGAAATCAGCACTTGGTTTATGGAACAAAAGTATAAAATTAATGTTAATATATAAAATGTTCCCGCTCGGGCTCGAACCGAGGATCATTTGCGTGTGAGGCGAACGTGATAACCACTACACTACGGAAACCGATGTTGCATTTTCAATCAATTGACTAATAATTTAAAAATTATGGAAATGCATTTTATTACTAAAAATGTTCCCGCCCGGGCTTGAACCAGGGACCTTTCGCGTGTGAGGCGAACGTGATAACCACTACACTACGGAAACTGTTGCAAACAGAAAGCAGCACTTGGCTTATGAAACTAACCGTTAAAATTATTGTTAATATAAAAAAAAATGTTTCCGCCCGGGCTCGAACCGGGGACCTTTCGCGTGTTAGGCGAACGTGATAACCACTACACTACGGAAACCGTTAAGAACAGTAAGCATTACTAGACTGATAAAACTAACATATGAAATTAATGTTAATGTCAAAAATGTTTCCGCCCGGGCTCGAACCGGGGACCTTTCGCGTGTAAAGCGAACGTGATAACCACTACACTACGGAAACCGTTAACAACAGTAAGCATTACTAGAATGATAAAACTAACATATGAAATTAATGTTAATGTCAAAAATGTTTCCGCCCGGGCTCGAACCGGGGACCTTTCGCGTGTAAAGCGAACGTGATAACCACTACACTACGGAAACCGTTAAGAACAGTAAGCATTACTGATAAAACTAACATATGAAATTAATGTTAATGTCAAAAATGTTTCCGCCCGGGCTCGAACCGGGGACCTTTCGCGTGTTAGGCGAACGTGATAACCACTACACTTCGGAAACTGTGAAGACCAGTAAGCATTACTAGACTGATAAAACTAACATATGAAATTAATGTTAATGTCAAAAATGTTTCCGCCCGGGCTTGAACCGGGGACCTTTCGCGTGTAAAGCGAACGTGATAACCACTACACTACGGAAACTGTTGCGAACAGAAAGCAGCACTTGGCTTATGAAACTAAAGTATAAAATTAATGTTAATATAAAAAAACTGTTTCCGCCCGGGCTCGAACCCGGGTCCTTCCGCGTGTGAGGCGAACGTGATAACCACTACACTACGGAAACTGTTGCAAAAAGGAAGCAGCACTTGGCTTGTGAAACTAAAGTATAAAATTAATGTTAATATAAAAAATGTTCCCGCCTGGCTCGAACCTGGGATCATTCGCGTGTGAGGGGAACGTGATAACCACTGCACTACGGAAACTATTGCAAACAGTAAGCAGCACTTGGCTTATGAAACTAACGTATGAAATTAATGTTAATATAAAAAAAAATGTTTCCGCCCGGGCTCGAATCGGGGACCTTTCGCGTGTTAGGCGATCGTGATAGCCACTACACTACGGAAACTGTTGCAAACAGAAAGCAGCACTTGGCTTATGAAACTAAAGTATAAAATTAATGTTAGTATAAAAAAAATGTTTCCTCCGGGCTCGAACCGGGGACCTTTCGCGTGTTAGGCGAACGTGATAACCACTACACTACGGAAACTGTTAAGAAAAGTAAGCATATTACTAGACTAATAAACCTAACATATGAAATTATTGTTAATGTCAAAAATGTTTCCTCCCGGTCACGAACCGGGGACCCTTTCGCGTGTGAGGCGAACGTGATAACCACTACCACTACACTACGGAAACTGTTGCAAACAGAAAGCAGCCCTTGGCTTATGAAACTAACGGTTAAAATTATTGTTAATGTAAAAGAATTGTTTTCGCCCGGGCTCGAACCGGGGACCTTTCGCATATCAAGCGAACGTGATAACCACTACACTACGGAAACCGAGGATGTATTTTCACTCAATTGGCTAATAATTTAAACATTATGGGAATGCATTTTATCACTAAAAATGTTTCCGCCCGGGCTCGAACCGGGGACCTTTCGCGTGTGAGGGGAACGTGATAACCACTGCACTACGGAAACTGTTGCAAACAGAAAGCAGCACTTGGCTTATGAAACTAAAGTATAAAATTAATGTTAGTATAAAAAAAACTGTTTCCTCCGGGCTCGAACCGGGGACCTTTCGCGTGTTAGGCGAACGTGATAACCACTACACTACGGAAACTGTTGCAAACAGAAAGCAGCACTTGGCTTATGAAACTAAAGTATAAAATTAATGTTAGTATAAAAAAAACTGTTTCCTCCGGGCTCGAACCGGGGACCTTTCGCGTGTTAGGCGAACGTGATAACCACTACACTACGGAAACTGTGAAGACCAGTAAGCATTACTAGACTGATAAAACTAACATATGAAATTAATGTTAATGTCAAAAATGTTTCCGCCCGGTCACGAACCGGGGACCCTTTCGCGTGTGAGGCGAACGTGATAACCACTACCACTACACTACGGAAACTGTTGCAAACAGAAAGCAGCCCTTGGCTTATGAAACTAACGGTTAAAATTATTGTTAATGTAAATAATTGTTTTCGCCCGAGCTCGAACCGGGGACCTTTCGCATATCAAGCGAACGTGATAACCACTACACTACGGAAACTGTTGCAAACAGAAAGCAGCACTTGGCTTATGAAACCAACCGTTAAAATTATTGTTAATATAAAAAAAAATGTTTCCGCCCGGGCTCGAACCGGGGACCTTTCGCGTGTTAGGCGAACGTGATAACCACTACACTACGGAAACTGTTGCGAACAGAAAGCAGCACTTGGCTTATGAAACTAAAGTATAAAATTAATGTTAATATAAAAAAACTGTTTCCGCCCGGGCTCGAACCCGGGTCCTTCCGCGTGTGAGGCGAACGTGATAACCACTACACTACGGAAACTGTTGCAAAAAGGAAGCAGCACTTGGCTTGTGAAACTAAAGTATAAAATTAATGTTAATATAAAAAATGTTCCCGCCTGGCTCGAACCTGGGATCATTCGCGTGTGAGGGGAACGTGATAACCACTGCACTACGGAAACTATTGCAAACAGTAAGCAGCACTTGGCTTATGAAACTAACGTATGAAATTAATGTTAATATAAAAAAAAATGTTTCCGCCCGGGCTCGAATCGGGGACCTTTCGCGTGTTAGGCGATCGTGATAACCACTACACTACGGAAACTGTTGCAAACAGAAAGCAGCACTTGGCTTATGAAACTAAAGTATAAAATTAATGTTAGTATAAAAAAAATGTTTCCTCCGGGCTCGAACCGGGGACCTTTCGCGTGTTAGGCGAACGTGATAACCACTACACTACGGAAACTGTTAAGAAAAGTAAGCATATTACTAGACTAATAAACCTAACATATGAAATTATTGTTAATGTCAAAAATGTTTCCTCCCGGTCACGAACCGGTGACCCTTTCGCGTGTGAGGCGAACGTGATAACCACTACCACTACACTACGGAAACTGTTGCAAACAGAAAGCAGCCCTTGGCTTATGAAACTAACGGTTAAAATTATTGTTAATGTAAAAGAATTGTTTTCGCCCGGGCTCGAACCGGGGACCTTTCGCATATCAAGCGAACGTGATAACCACTACACTACGGAAACCGAGGATGTATTTTCACTCAATTGGCTAATAATTTAAACATTATGGGAATGCATTTTATCACTAAAAATGTTTCCGCCCGGGCTCGAACCGGGGACCTTTCGCGTGTGAGGGGAACGTGATAACCACTGCACTACGGAAACTGTTGCAAACAGAAAGCAGCACTTGGCTTATGAAACTAAAGTATAAAATTAATGTTAGTATAAAAAAAACTGTTTCCTCCGGGCTCGAACCGGGGACCTTTCGCGTGTTAGGCGAACGTGATAACCACTACACTACGGAAACTGTTGCAAACAGAAAGCAGCACTTGGCTTATGAAACTAAAGTATAAAATTAATGTTAGTATAAAAAAAACTGTTTCCTCCGGGCTCGAACCGGGGACCTTTCGCGTGTTAGGCGAACGTGATAACCACTACACTACGGAAACTGTGAAGACCAGTAAGCATTACTAGACTGATAAAACTAACATATGAAATTAATGTTAATGTCAAAAATGTTTCCGCCCGGTCACGAACCGGGGACCCTTTCGCGTGTGAGGCGAACGTGATAACCACTACCACTACACTACGGAAACTGTTGCAAACAGAAAGCAGCCCTTGGCTTATGAAACTAACGGTTAAAATTATTGTTAATGTAAATAATTGTTTTCGCCCGAGCTCGAACCGGGGACCTTTCGCATATCAAGCGAACGTGATAACCACTACACTACGGAAACTGTTGCAAACAGAAAGCAGCACTTGGCTTATGAAACCAACCGTTAAAATTATTGTTAATATAAAAAAAAATGTTTCCGCCCGGGCTCGAACCGGGGACCTTTCGCGTGTTAGGCGAACGTGATAACCACTACACTACGGAAACCGTTAAGAACAGTAAGCATTACTAGACTGATAAAACTGACATATGAAATTAATGTTAATGTCAAAAATGTTTCCACCTGGGCTCGAACCGGGGACCTTTCGCGTGTAAAGCGAACGTGATAACCACTACACTACGGAAACCGTTAAGAACAGTAAGCATTACTAGAATGATAAAAATAACATATGAAATTAATGTTAATGTCAAAAATGTTTCCGCCCGGGCTCGAACCGGGGACCTTTCGCGTGTAAAGCGAACGTGATAACCACTACACTACGGAAACCGTTAAGAACAGTAAGCATTACTAGAATGATAAAACTAACATATGAAATTAATGTTAATGTCAAAAATGTTTCCGCCCGGGCTCGAACCGGGGACCTTTCGCGTGTTAGGCGAACGTGATAACCACTACACTTCGGAAACTGTGAAGACCAGTAGGCATTACTAGACTGATAAAACTAACATATGAAATTAATGTTAATGTCAAAAATGTTTCCGCCCGGGCTTGAACCGGGGACCTTTCGCGTGTAAAGCGAACGTGATAACCACTACACTACGGAAACTGTTGCGAACAGAAAGCAGCACTTGGCTTATGAAACTAAAGTATAAAATTAATGTTAATATAAAAAAACTGTTTCCGCCCGGGCTCGAACCCGGGTCCTTCCGCGTGTGAGGCGAACGTGATAACCACTACACTACGGAAACTGTTGCAAAAAGGAAGCAGCACTTGGCTTGTGAAACTAAAGTATAAAATTAATGTTAATATAAAAAATGTTCCCGCCTGGCTCGAACCTGGGATCATTCGCGTGTGAGGGGAACGTGATAACCACTGCACTACGGAAACTATTGCAAACAGTAAGCAGCACTTGGCTTATGAAACTAACGTATGAAATTAATGTTAATATAAAAAAAATGTTTCCGCCCGGGCTCGAACCGGGGACCTTTCGCGTGTTAGGCGAACGTGATAACCACTACACTACGGAAACTGTTGCAAACAGAAAGCAGCACTTGGCTTATGAAACTAACGGTTAAAATTATTGTTAATGTAAAAGAATTGTTTTCGCCCGGGCTCGAACCGGGGACCTTTCGCATATCAAGCGAACGTGATAACCACTACACTACGGAAACCGAGGATGTATTTTCACTCAATTGGCTAATAATTTAAACATTATGGGAATGCATTTTATCACTAAAAATGTTTCCGCCCGGGCTCGAACCGGGGACCTTTCGCGTGTGAGGGGAACGTGATAACCACTGCACTACGGAAACTGTTGCAAACAGAAAGCAGCACTTGGCTTATGAAACTAAAGTATAAAATTAATGTTAGTATAAAAAAAACTGTTTCCTCCGGGCTCGAACCGGGGACCTTTCGCGTGTAAAGCGAACGTGATAACCACTACACTACGGAAACTGTTGCAAACAGAAAGCAGCACTTGGCTTATGAAACTAAAGTATAAAATTAATGTTAGTATAAAAAAAACTGTTTCCTCCGGGCTCGAACCGGGGACCTTTCGCGTGTTAGGCGAACGTGATAACCACTACACTACGGAAACTGTGAAGACCAGTAAGCATTACTAGACTGATAAAACTAACATATGAAATTAATGTTAATGTCAAAAATGTTTCCGCCCGGTCACGAACCGGGGACCCTTTCGCGTGTGAGGCGAACGTGATAACCACTACCACTACACTACGGAAACTGTTGCAAACAGAAAGCAGCCCTTGGCTTATGAAACTAACGGTTAAAATTATTGTTAATGTAAATAATTGTTTTCGCCCGGGCTCGAACCGGGGACCTTTCGCATATCAAGCGAACGTGATAACCACTACACTACGAAAACCGAGGATGTATTTCACTCAATTTGCTAATAATTTAAACATTATGGGAATGCATTTTATTACTAAAAATGTTTCCGCCCGGGCTCGAACCGGGGACCTTTCGCGTTTGAGGTGAACGTGATAACCACTACCACTGCACTACGGAAACTGTTGCAAACAGAAAGCAGCACTTGGCTTATGAAACTAAAGTATAAAATTAATGTTAGTATAAAAAAAACTGTTTCCTCCGGGCTCGAACCGGGGACCTTTCGCGTGTAAAGCGAACGTGATAACCACTACACTACGGAAACTGTTGCAAACAGAAAGCAGCACTTGGCTTATGAAACTAAAGTATAAAATTAATGTTAGTATAAAAAAAACTGTTTCCTCCGGGCTCGAACCGGGGACCTTTCGCGTGTTAGGCGAACGTGATAACCACTACACTACGGAAACTGTGAAGACCAGTAAGCATTACTAGACTGATAAAACTAACATATGAAATTAATGTTAATGTCAAAAATGTTTCCGCCCGGTCACGAACCGGGGACCCTTTCGCGTGTGAGGCGAACGTGATAACCACTACCACTACACTACGGAAACTGTTGCAAACAGAAAGCAGCCCTTGGCTTATGAAACTAACGGTTAAAATTATTGTTAATGTAAATAATTGTTTTCGCCCGGGCTCGAACCGGGGACCTTTCGCATATCAAGCGAACGTGATAACCACTACACTACGGAAACCGAGGATGTATTTCACTCAATTTGCTAATAATTTAAACATTATGGGAATGCATTTTATTACTAAAAATGTTTCCGCCCGGGCTCGAACCGGGGACCTTTCGCGTTTGAGGTGAACGTGATAACCACTACCACTACACTACGGAAACTGTTGCACACAGAAAGCAGCCCTTGGCTTATGAAACTAACGGTTAAAATTAGTGTTAATATAAAAAAATTGTTTCCGCCCGGGCTCGAACCGGGGACCTTTCGCGTGTTAGGCGAACGTGATAACCACTACACTACGGAAACTGTTAAGAACAGTAAGCATTACTAGACTGATAAAACTAACATATGAAATTAAGGTTAATGTCAAAAATGTTTCCGCCCGGGCTCGAACCGGGGACCTTTCGCGTGTAAAGCGGACGTGACAACCACTACACTACGGAAACCGATGATGTATTTTCAATCAATTGGATAATAATTTAAACATTATAGGAATGCATTTTAATACTAAAAATGTTCCCGCCCGGGCTCGAACCGGGGACCTTTCGCGTGTGAGGCGAACGTGATAACCACTACACTACGGAAACTGTTGCAAACAGGAAGCAGCACTTGGCTTATGAAACTAACAGTTAAAATTAATGTTAATGTCAAAAATGTTTCCGCCCGGGCTCGAACCGGTGAACTTTCGCGTGTAAAGCGAACGTGATAACCACTACACTACGGAAACCGATGATATATGTACAATCTATTGGCTAATAATTTAAACATTATGGAAATGCATTTTAATACTTAAAATTGTTTCCGCCCGGGCTCGAACCGGGGACCTTTCGCGTGTTAGGCGAACGTGATAACCACTACACTACGGAAACTGTTAAGAAAAGTAAGCATTACTAGACTAATAAACCTAACATATGAAATCAATGTTAAAGTCAAAAATGTTTCCGCCCGGTCACGAACCGGGGACCCTTTCGCGTGTTAGGCGAACGTGATAACCACTACACTACGGAAACTGTGAAGACCAGTAAGCATTACTAGACTGATAAAACTAACATATGAAATTAATGTTAATGTCAAAAATGTTTCCGCCCAGGCTCGAACCCGGGACCTTTCGCGTGCGAGGCGAACGTGATAACCACTACACTACGGAAACTGTTGCAAACAGGAAGCAACACTTGGCTTATGAAACTAACGTATAAAATGAATATTAATATATAAAAAATGTTCCCGCCTGGGCTCGAACAGGGGATCATTCGCGTGTGAGGGGAGCGTGATAACCACTACACTACGGAAACTGTTAAGAACAATAAGCATTACTAGACTGAAAAAACTAACCTTTGAAATTAATGTTAGTGCCCGACCGATATTGCTTTTTTCAAACCGATACCGATATTTTGTAAATTTCAGTTGCCGATAAACGATATTTTGATGCACCTAAAAAACTTGACTGATTAAAACGGAAAAATCTGATATAGCTGATAAAAATCAACTAACAGGCTTAATTATTATTAATTAGTTATTGGTGAACTTGTAATTGGTTAATTTTTAATTTTTTTCACGTAAATTTTACCTTCCTTCCATTAAACAAACATTATATTTATCAGCTAATGCAGTTTATTTGTGTATCACGCTGACGGGTAAAAACGCGTAAGTGACCTAAAGTAACCTCGACGTTACACGCGCCTGATAAACATGACATGCGGTGGACGCGTGATCAGACGCTTTAACCTAGTTTAATATAGTAGGGTGGGGGAAGATGGGACACTTAAGCACATACTGCCAAATATTTCGAAAATCAAAATAGATGACGGTTTTTGGGAAATACCACGAATTGGTACTATCATTCCTTTATTATTTGACACCAACTTAATAAAATATAAAAAAACACACGAGGAGTTATTTAGCGATCCGCACAACAGGTGAAATTTTACAAATTCGAAAACACGCAGGATAAGATGGGACAGTTTAAAATCATTGTTAATTTTGATTAATAAGTGTATTTATAAATAGAAAATACGTAAATAACACGAAAAAATACTGTACGCTTTGAAAATTAAGTCTAAACATTCTTTTTCTTGCCCTACTGCTATAGTTTTTAACATGTTACCTATACATTATATTATTGCATAACAATTGGTATTGTATGAACGACTATGGGTAATGTTCGAACATCAATGGATAAATACTGTATCCTACAAATGTATAGGAACTTGTTATAACAGAAAATGGATAATAACTATTGATGAAGTTTTTATTTTTGCTACAAATTGGGTATTACTACTCTGTTTTTGGCAATAGCCACTTCTTATAAATTTCCACCAAGTGCAAATGACCAAATTTCGAACATATTTTCAAAATATTTTATTTTTATTATATCAGTATCTTATAGTTGAAAACCCCCTGAGGTATAAATTACTAAATTAAAAGCAAATCTTTCAAAGTTTGAAAACATACAAAACTACAATGTGGGGGAAGATGGGACTCTAAATTGAAATGTATTTACATTAGCAGTATTCTGCCACTTGTAGTTAACCTACCGAGTTTAACAGGCTGTGCTAGTTTCTTTGCCATGTAAACTTCATATATATAGCGTTAAACCGATATTTTTTGTTGTTTTTATTTCAAATTAAAGTCATATTGACCCCTGCCTATTTCCTTCATGCTTATATCTCAGTGTTTTTTTTACAAAACTAAAACTAGTTTTATGAGACAAAATCAAACTGTAGGAAATATTTAAGGTTGTTTTATGAAGCTATAAAACTAGTTTAATCGTTCGCACACGCAAACTAAAACAATTCATTGGCTTTACTATCATTTAGCGAGCATTAAAAAATAGCACCTTACTATTTCGCATATTTTTACCTGTTCAAAGTATACTGTTTCTATTTTACATATTTTTTTAATATTTGAAAACAGTAATCAGCTTTGACGGGCGTTTTATAAAGTCGTGATAACACTGTCCAATAATTCTGTAACCTTATTTTCCTGATTATCATTAAATGGGGGTCCGTAAAAAGAAAATTAAAAAAAAGTCTCGTCTGACAAAGTGTCCCATCTTCCCCCACCCTACTATACGTTAGATTTTTACGAATGAGTTAAATTAGGTATACGAGTGAGTTTACGTGTATTTACAATCAATTAGCTAATAATTTAAACATTATGGAAATGCATTTTAATACTAAAAATGTTTCCGCCCGGGCACGAACCGGGGACATGGCGCCCTCTATAATACTGCTAATGTAAATATATTTTAATTTAGAGTCCCATCTTCCCCCACATTGTAGTTTTGTATGTTTTCATTGCCAAACTTTGAAAGATTTGCTTTTAATTTAGTAATTTATACCTCAGGGGGTTTTCAACTATAGGATACTGATATAATAAACAGATAATATTTTGAAAATATATTCGAAATTTGGTCATTTGCACTTGGTGATAATTTATGCGAAGTGGCTTGTGCCAAAAACAGAGTAGTAATACCCAATTTGTAGCAAAAATAAAAACTTTATCAATAGTTATTATCAATTTTCTGTTGTTACAAATTCATGTACATTTGTAGGATGCAATATTTATTCATTGATGTTCGAACATTACCCATTGTCGTTCAAACAATACCAATTGTTATGCAATAATATAACATATAGGTAACATGTTAAAAACTATAGCAGTAAGCCGGTTTAGGGCAAGAAAAGGAATGTTTAGACTTACTTTTCAAAGCGTACAGTTTTATTTCGTGTTATTTACGTATATTCCTAATAATAAATACACTTAATAATCAAAATTAACAATGATTTTAAACTGTCCTATCTTACCCTGTGTGTTTTCAAATTTGTAAAATTTCACCTGTTGTGCGGATCGCTAAATAACTCCTCGTGTGTTTTATTATATTTTATTAAATTGGTGTCAATTAATAAAGGAGTGATAGTACTAATTCGTGGTATTACCCAAAAACCGTCATCTATTTTGATTTTGGAAATATTTGACAATTTGTGCTTAAGTGTCCTATCTTCCCCCATTGTACTATACTAAAATTATATCCGCCCGGACTCGAACCGGGGACCTTTCGCGTGTTAGGCGAACGTGATAACCACTACACTATACGGAAACTGTTATAAACAGTAAGCATTTTGAACCGGGGGCCTTTCGCACGTTCGCAGTACACGCAAAAGTTCCCCGGTTCACCAACAGATCAAAACACCTATAGGGTCAGTTTTCTGTTGGATATCAAATTTGTAATTACCGGGTTAGATTGACGCGAAAAAATTCTGATAGGTATTCAAAATCAAATGGGAATCACGAAAGAATATCAACTACTTGAACCTCCCACTCCAGTTGCTGGCGATGCCTTTGTTGCGTGGCGCAACGTGATTGGTTCCTTGAATCCACGTCATAATGACGACACACTTTTCGTCACGCTTCAAATGTTCGAACGTTGGTCACGTCAGCACCGTTGCAGGTTAGCAGTGACCATTTTGCATTTTTACTTATAAATTCAAAAATTTACCACTTATTACGTGGACTGGGGGAAGACAATACCCATAAGCACATATTGCGCAATATTTATAAATACTTGACCGTTTTTGGGCGATACCACGAATTAGTATACTATCACACCATTTCAAAATTAGGACACTTTTTTTAAATTAACAATGATTTTAAACTGTCCTGTCTTATCCTGTGTGTTTTCGAATTTGTAAAATGTCACCTGCTGTGCGAATCGCTAAATACCTCCTTGTGTGTTTTATTATATTTTTTGAATTGTTGTTGTCAAATAATAAAGAAATGCATATTATTAATTCGTGGTAACATCCAAAAACCGACATCTTTTTTAATTTTGGAAATATTTGGCACTATCACCATGTGCTTAAGTGTCTCATCTTCCCCCACTGTACAATATACATATATAGTTTGTAAAACCTGCCTAAGATTTTCTTGCCTAAGAACACGCCTGCAATTGTTTCAACTTTATCGAGCATTCCCGCTTTCTCTTCCCAAAAGGCTCTAATTTTACAACTTCACGGCAATGAAACATGCAGTGCCTGTAAAAACAAGTAAAATTAATTTCCTTAATAAATCACTACCAGACAGATAAAAATACTTCAATCGCATACACACCATTTAATATTCGACTTATATTTACCATTAGACTATGTAGAATTGTGGACTGTAGATTGATGCTGTAAGTTTAGGCTCAATTTGTTTTCGCGGGTGTAAACTTACACTGGATACGACGTTTCGAGTCGTAGTTAGGCAAGCTCTGTTGGTACTTCCACGTTAGTGTATATAGCAAGAAAATGAATACTCTGCTTTCTATTTATAGGTTGTCTTATTAAAGTTTGAAACTTTACAAGTCGTGTTAGAGTTTTACATGCAAGGGGATTTTACCTTAGTTCTGGCTCTTTACTTAAATGATTTAAATTACTTAGATATCCGACTAATAGTGTAAGGTAGAAACTGATGATCGAGGACACTTTGAGCAATTTTTAGTTTTAATAACCAATTCTAAATCTTGATCAGCGTGAACGAGTTTTACATTCCAGGGTTCACAACGAAATTGCGAAAAAGCGTTTAGATACAATGTATATAGTATGAGCAGTAGTTAATTGCACAGAATGTGTAACGCAAAACGTATACCTCGAGTCTTTTTATTTAGCTGTGTCTGTTGCAACACGGATACATTTGTTTTGTGAATATAGTCGTTTTAACCTGACTACTTTCGTACTAACATTAAACCAATATCCCTTACCGAGTAAATAAGCCTGATAAAATATATAGATTAATCGATGGGTTAAATTCTAATGTATTTAAACATAGCATTTAGTAACTAAGCTGCAATATGATTGTTTTCCAGAGCTTTATCCATGAACAGTAGCAAATAACTTTATACATGACTTTATATAGGGTATTTTAGTTATTTTCGAAGAATATTTGCTTACACCAGTGTAAGGAACGTATTTACATCCTGTCATTAATCATTAGTGAGCATGGAAACTTTCAGACATTGCGCAATTATTGCTTCGTTTCTGCTGCATTTCATTGCTCGCTGTTTAAAACGTATCTGCGTTTTCTGCAGGAAATGATTTGCTTTCAAATGTAGACTATATAGAATGTGCATTTGGGAATGTGGTATTTTTTCTATTTTTGGAGATTTATTATACTGAGAAAAGTATTAAGGCAGTAGTTTGTGTTTTGGTTTGTAGATGCTGCTCTGTTTTATATATACGCAATTGCATGATTTGTTTACGTTTAAATTTGTTTGCGTTAAAACTTGCGACTCACACGCCATAGCAGCGTCGCAATTTTTCACGTATAAGTTTCGTCATCGCAAATTCGCGAACGAACCTTACTGACCTGCAGTGAAATATCCGACCAGCCATTTGTGACGTAATTTATCGTCAGAATATAATAATTACGAAGTATTACCGCATAAACACTGATGGTCGGCCAAAAACTTGTTTATAATTGCCTGCGACATTAGGGGTCTATTACAGCATAAATATGGGGTTTACTCCCGTGTAGCGTATTCAAATTGATTACATTTACCTTTGACCGTTAGGTGTATATATAAGAATGGGCGACATCTGTTATTATATAAACTGTTGGAGGGCCTTACAGTTCGAGGTCGCACGCCATGAAAAATGTTTAATTCGATGAATAATAGATTGAAATGTTGTATATGTATGTACTGTACAAAGTATTGGTTATTATGTTACTTGGCAGCTGTTTATACCACATACATTAACAATTTACAGTCTAAGGAGTCAGTTTACAATATATAGTAGTGGGAAAAGACAGGACACCTTTAGCACGTAATATACAAAAATCCTGATCGTGTTTAAACAATTAAAAAACGGTCTATACGGGTCGTGAGGACATGGTCCTATAATTCTTTCAATGTTTTTTTAGTTTACTACTTAATGGGACGAAAAAATAGAATGAAAGTTGTCCCATTTCGCCCCACTCCACTATATTTGTTTTCTTGTTTATGTCTGTGTCTAGATCGTTTATAGCTCATGTTGTCTGTATTGTGATGTAACAATGCAAGTCGGGCGCAAGTTCCACAGTGATGGCGATTGCGTCACTTCCGGAAGGCCCCGGCGCGTCTCCGACGTCACTTCCTCCTCTTCGCTGGACATCGGGTTGTTCCACCGAGCAATGAGCAGAAGAAAGACACTTGCTGAATTCGACAGCCCTCTCTCACTTGAATTTCCGACAGAAGATGATGAAGTATTTGGTGGTGATGTCACCGAGTCGCAAGGTGACGCTAGCAAGCAACGCAACTTGTCGCCACTTGAGAGATTCCACGCCATCGTGGTGCAAGCGAGGGCGAGAGAACGACAGTTAAGTCTCGAGCGAATCGGGGAAGATTATGAGGCAATAATGGAAGAGGAAATCGTTTCAATATCACGTGATGGTGTAAGCAAACCTGGCTTACGTAGGTCGAAATACTCCACGTCACAAGGAGAGGTCGGGCTGACGTTAAAGGGGGAAACGTAGGTTGAAATATCTCTTCCTTTCACTTCGTGGCGGAAGTTAGCTACCACGTGATTTCTCCTATTCATTATATTGACATAATAGTCCATTTTGTCGAACCAGTCATAGCGCAATCGATATTAATAGGCATTCAACATTATGCTAATTAATTAAAATCGGCTTATGCGGGCTGTTTGTTTTAAATCCGATCAATCGGCGTTTGGTGCAGCATTTGATGTCTAAGACGTGAATTAACCGTATGTTTTACATTCTCACCGAACTCCCTGACTGCCATCAATCAAGGTTTGCAAAACCAAATGGCAAAGTGAATCTTAAATCGTTTTGACTAAACGCAAACCCGCAAATCGACCGGTGCGTTTCAATGTACAACTTAAATAAGGCTTTTATTTTGCAATATCCAGCTATTGGTGTACAACCAAGTGACCTGGATCCGGCCGCAAATCTCATTCAATCTAACCTTCTAATCACATTAGGCGTTTCTATTTGTATATTACTTAATTGTATGTCGTATGTATTCAATCAGCGTTATAAAATATAGATATTTTTCATTTGTCGTATCATATTACTAATAATTATGTTTTGATTGAGTTGAATGAATATAGTAATGTAGGGGAAGATGGGACACTTTTGGCACATTATATGCGAATATCCTCGTGTTTTAAACAATTAACAATGGTCTGTGGGAGTCGTTAAGATACGGTTTTATAATTCTTTGAATGATCTTTGTTTACTACCAAATGTGACGGAAAAATTAAAAGAAAAGGTGTCCCATTTTCTTCCGTCGTACTATATGCTCATTACCAAGATTTAAATACTTCTTTTTGTTCATTATAGGATCACCATCTATCCTGGATCTCAAAAGCAAAGCAACATCAGGTAAGAGCGATACAATGATTTATATTCATTAAATGCCATCCTGTGTTTTTCTCATTTATATCAAGGTCTGTAACCGCTGTAGTGTACATAGGCACACATCACTGTTAGAACGACGCCAACACACGTGTATGTTAACGACTATATATCATCATTCGTTTCAATATTTCAGCAGAAAATGCAAACGGCACATTACAATGATTGTTTTATTCAACAAATCAATACAGATAGATTACGTGATAACTTGAGCTTTAATTTATAGTGTTTTATTAGTGTTGTAAAATGACCCTATGTAATTACAGTTATACAGTGTGTTACTATAACATTGTTATAGACGATGTTATATATAGGCTTCCTGGTCAATTATATGTTTTATATATTTTATACATGAGCTTACGTTAGCCTTTGTTGTCGTTACAAAAAGGAATTTTCAGCGACCAATCACAGAAATCGCTCAATATAGGATGCCTTATATGTTTGTAGTCCTCATATACGTTAGAAACATTTAATAGCTTTATAAATATATATATTTGGGTGGGGGAAGACGGGACACCTTTAGCACATAGTAACCAAATATTCTGATCGTGTTTTAAACAATTAACAACGATCTATGGAAGTCGTGAAGATACGGTTTTATAATTCCTTAAATGTTTTTTGTTTACTACCAAATGAGACAAAAAAATAGAATGAAGAGTGTCCCATTTCCCCCACCCTACTATAATTGCCTGTCGATAAGTTCTATGTGGCACGCTGTTTTGTTGATAGAAAAATTAATTTCTTAACAGAAACTCAGAGTTAAAGCTTTGTTAAACACATTGGAAATTGTACGTTTGTGTGTGATAATGAAAATTATACAGCAAAATAGTTCGAAAAAATATAACAAGATAGTTCCAAGTATTCCTCAATGGAATTAAATACACAGAGATATCGCGGCCAATGACGCAATTGACATATATGGCTTCTTTGCTGTGGTTGAGTAAATATGTTTCACAGCTATGAGCGATTCTCGGCGGTGGTTGATTTCAAACGTATTCGGTGATTAAAATTATAAACGGGGGAAGGCGTCGCAATTTCTCGCGGTTGCAAGACATGTTTTATTTATGCGGGTGAAAAGCAAATTGTGCATCTCTGGGGAAATTTGGTCGCGGGGTTATCAATTTTAAAACAAAATCGAAGCACGCAGCGACGAATGACGCTTTTATTATACTGGTTGCTGAGCCCGCCGTTCATCGCATCTGCGTGCGGCCTTTGTTCATGCGGTCGTTATAGTATATATCGGTGATTAAGCGTATGGTCCACTTCATTATTTGCAGGCATTGCGGAAATACAGTGCGTCTAATCTGCGCATAGAGCAGCAGTTTTTTATTGTTTGTATTAGGTCAGGGTTCCGCATTGGGGGTCAATGTTTATTATTAGATCGTCCACACAGCAGCGTTCAGTTCAGCTGTGCGCCTGAACCCGAAATCGTAAACTTAGTTTAGTTGTTTTGCACAGACGGAGACGCGACTGTAAACAAGCGCCCGTTCTCTCGTGTTGCGCAGCGTCGTGGACAGAATAGTCGCGCCCATGTTAACAAACTTGAGTCTTCTGTTTAGCGGCACGTCCCTGATATTAGCTCAGCCTGAACGCTACGCATCTCGTCAGCGAAAGATATCGATTCTTGAACCTTCTTTCTTCCCAGAGAGACAGTTTCGAATTTACTTACACCTCCACGCTTAATCGACCTGTTATTCCATCAGAAACAATGCTGAGATAAAGAGCATACCCAGGCGTTATATATATATATAAGGTTGCTTAATATAGGTTATAAATAACTGTGAAACCACTATTTAGCTTTAAAGGTATAACTTATGCCTTTTCAACGATTCATAAATGACGTTTTGAATTCTGGTTTGTTTATGAAGTATAGTAATACTGTTGTGCTTGCAAACCAATAGCTTGGCAAACTGGAAAGTGGAGAAGGATTCGCCTCCTCCAAAAGTTGAGAAAGCAAGGACACCTACGCCGGAACCACCTAAGCCCCCGACACCACCTGCACCGAAACCAAAGACGCCCAGCCCCCCAGTGTCAGGTAAGTGTGTACTTTCGCGTTTAATGACATGGAATAATTTTTCTCGAACCGTTTAAACGAAGAGAATTGATCAACCAACACAATTCGTTATATAATGTAGATTAGGGAAGACGGGACACCTTTTTATTATGTTTTCGCGTCTTTTTAATAGTAAACAAACAACATTCAAAGAATTATAAAACCGTATCCTTACTACTGCCCGTTGTGTATTGTTTAAAACACGATCACGTTATTTGGATAGTATGTGCTGAAGGTGTCCCGTCTTCTCCCAACCTATTATATAGTGCCAAACGAACAAAACAAAAAATCGTAAAACCCCAAAGGAAAGAACCACAGACCGCACTGGCTTAAAGGCAATTGTAATTGATCACACAAGAAGGTAGAAAAGCTAACGAGTAGGCATGTCTATTACGCGGTCTCCCACGCGAAGTGCAGAACGTTGGATTTAGATATTTAAGCGACTTGGTTGTGGATTCTGTAGGTTTATAAATATTTTGATACAGATAGTAGGGTGGGGGAGATATGTCACCTTTTTATTCTATTTTCTCGTCGCATGTGGTAGTAAACAAAAAATATTCAAAGAACTATATTCCATATCCTTATAGAACCCCCATAGACCGTTGTTAATTGTTTAAAACACGATCAGGGTATTTAAATATTATGTGCTAGACTATACACAATACTGAGTGGCATGTGCAAAAAAATAATAGAACGGTTATAATTAATAAGCAAAAAAAGTGAGTTTCAAATCCTAATACAATTGTACATCTAAAACTGGTCGTTTCGTTTAATTGGTTTACGTACCAAAATTGTGCATACCTTTATCCGCTATGGCCATTGGAAAATCCTATAACTTGATGTATCTGTAAATTCTTTTCCCATGTTATCTTTATAGGTTTTTAATCACATGATGCCTGGCAATTTTCGTTGCTTCAATGCATGCGATTACATTCCATTAAGTACGGTGTCATACGGTTAAGTTGTTTGCATATATTTTACGTTGATCATTGATCAGCTTATCGATTTTGCTGTCAAGCCGACAAATTGTGTTGCACTTCCCAATACGCCCTAATATGCGTAGACCGCTATATATGTCAGCCATAAACGACCCATTTAGTCAATGTACCGTGCATATCATACTTGGTTACAAAGATGCGCAAATTATATTTTTAGATGGGAGAGATAGGATACTTTTCATTCTATCTTCTCGTCCCATTTGGTAGTAAACAAAGAACATGCAAAGAATTATAAAACCACATCTTCATGACTCCATAGACCGTTGTTAATTATTTAAAATACGATCAAGATATTTGGATACTATGTGCTAAGGTGTCCCATCTTCCCCCACAATACTATATTCTGTGGTTTATAGTAGTTGCAATTTATTGAGATCTTTCTCTCACAGAGCCACCGTTCGAATACGAGTATATAGCTGGGCACGAGGCCAGTGTAGGAGGCAACTCTCCCATGACGTTGTCACACAAATCAGGTGTTTATTTTACGATTCTAATGAATAGCAAGGTTTGACGTGCGAGTTAACGGAATATGTTTTTTGCGCAGACGATATTGAAGGCATTGAGACTATCGTAGGCCCAAGTCGTCCGATGTCGCCAGAGAGTCCAAATGCCGTCATGGAAAATCCGACACCGTCTTCATCGCAACCAAACGATCCAAGTAAAAACTTAATTTTTAAAATCACTAAAATTACGTTGAAGTCGTCAAAGTTTAGAATTATCCAAATTGCCATATACTTCTCGTAAAAAAATAAGCTTTGAAAGTTAATTTATTACATGTCTAATAAATAGACTGTAGCCCAATGGACATATAAATACTTCACTTTAACTGCATTTTAAGCAATCAAGTTATTTTTGTTAAACCTAAAAAATGCATTGCAAACATAATGATCACGGTTTGATCACAATGGTAGGCACTATAGGCGACTTAATTAGATATATTTTCAACTAATCGATAGAATTCTATGAGTAGAGCTTTGTATTGAATATTAACAAATATTTTCTCATGATTACAATCGATCCCGGCGCTAGCCCTCTGTCGATCTCTTCCGAGTCGAGCAAAGCACGTATCTATATTTACCTTCGCCGTCGGTCGCAGGTAAACGGCGCAAAAAAACGGTGAGAAGTGTATTTCGCATGGGATTGTTTCTGTCGAGGAAGAATAAGAGGAAACCTGCTCTTTCCCCGGATGCGGGACCAACTGATGAACCCACCTTTAATTCAGGTGTGTTCCAATGACGTCACACTGCTTTAACGTCATGTATCTTGTAATCGTTTGGAAAATGGACTATATCTTGACATATTAATAATAATAATACAATAAAAACTGTTTTTGTCTCTTCGATTACAGAAACGAAGAATTAAAAATAATTTAAACGAAAGGACAGGATATAGCGACAAAACAACAGTTGTTAAAACACGCTTACAGTTAAAAACATAATTCATTTAGCTAAAAGAAAAGAAAATAAGCGTTGTCGCTATACTAGAACATTGTGAGAGTAACATTTATTCAAATTGGACACTTCACACACGTTATCGTACAAACACACACCAGTAATGATGTGAATACTAACTCATTATAAACACGATGTCCGGAAATTGATCATTTGTCAACGTGGAGTTAACGCAGTTTCATTTCAGCTCCACGACGCCACCCAATGGTCCAACGTCGCCAATCACGTCTCGAGATGAACGAACCGATCGAAGATATTTTTTCAGATGTCAAATTTGAAACCATCGAAAAGATCGAAGAAAGTTCTTCCCCGAAGGCCGAGTACGATTCTGACGTCATTGAAGATCCTGATGTAGTAGTGATGACGTCATTGCTTGAAAAGCAAGCGAGTTTCCCTAGTGATGAAGCTGCAGGGAGGGATTTCGTTAAATTCGATGACGTCACCACCGATAACGTCACAACCCCTTCCTCCAATCAGGATCACGAGCATTGGGATGATCTGACGTAACAATACAAGCACTGTGACGCAACGATTAGAAACTGTCCGATGTCTTTGTGTGAAATATATTTTATGATTTATGTTTTATCCCAAATTTGAAATATGATATCTTTTATAACAAACGTTGGCATTGTAGACAATTAGTAGAATTAAGATATAAAAGTGTTGTATAAAATATTGAACTTTTGCATTTGTTTGGTTCTCACGTTAATTCGATCATATAATATAACTGATATAACTATGAACTAAATTCTCTGTACATTTACTTTTTTTCTTAAATGCTCGTGTCTGAATGCACCTTCCTAAACAAATCCCATCGCTTATATTCGTATACTTTGAATTGTTTGACTCGGCTAACTTGGCCTCAAACCCACGCTTGGTAGATTTCCGAGCTTTACAGCCCGTGAGGCCGAACGTCGCAAGCTTGCATGCTCAAAGAGTTGGCCCACAGCAGCTTCCCATATTAAACACAATGCAGGAATTCCGACTCGTGATACCGAGAATCTTTATGTGTTGTGACTTACTCACGTTGTGAACATGCAACGATGTGTAATGTTTGGTCGAATGAATTAAAACGTCTCGGTTTAACCGGTAAACCATCATCAGGCGCTTGACAAGCAGTTTATAATCGAAGCTCACAGCAATTTCCACTTCGAATTAATGTTTTGTTTACTCAGGACAATATCATGACAAGAGCTTTGGTATTCTGTCATTTTGCGAAAGTGTTCATCCTAGGCAGTGGCGATTATGCACGGGTTTTATTGGCGTGGTTTCATGGGTGCGTAGAATTAGGAGCAAATAAGAACGTTTTGCATACAACGTGATATGGCATAGGTTTTAAAAAAGTCAGGCCTAAACAGTTTGAATTGTTTTATAGCTTGCTTCATGACAGTAGAGCGTGAGCGGACCAGGCGTTTAACAAGATTTTCGTAGAAACACAACAGTGAGGATAAATTCGTGTTTTAGAATGTTAAAATTTACAAAAAAAATATCAGTTATGAAGTTTTATCTGCCGAAAATCGAGGAAACTTGCTTCGTACAGAAGACAACGTTGCGAGCACGATAACGACACAGGTGGCCTCGAGATACCAACACGGAGTTACAGTTATCTCCGGTTGTTATCGTGTTTTAGCGCGCCTTTAGCCATTAAAGTAAAGAACAAACAAGCGGTATCATTTTTTATCTGGCTCGAAAAGCGCTGGATCTTCACTTGTATAAAAAGGCGGGTCGAATAGGTGCAAAATCATTTAAGTTTTTGACACACCTACGGTGCACAAGGTTCTAAGTTATTTAAGTTTCTCAAAAGTGAAACCTAAGTTCGTTACTATTTAAGCCATATTGTGATGGCTTTTTCGGAAGTCCAGTATCCCGCACAGCACTGTGCTGTCGGCGGGCAACAGTTTCAGGGAAGTCTTCAATATTTTGGCTCAATGGCCCCGAACTATGCGGGGATGAGTCAGCAGCACAAGCAATGGCCGACCAACCAAGATTTCAACGCGAACGAAAATTACCAATCTCACAACTTCATGCAACAGATGCAACCTCGGCCTTCGCCAAATGGCCAAAACCAGATGTGGAACGCCAACCAGCGGTGTGATGCTAACGTGTACAACCCACACCATTTGGCGCCAATGATCAATAATGCATCTTACCCGCAACAGCACGGGTTTAACCGACAAAGGGTAAACAGCGCTGCTAGCGATGGGTGTCCTACTCCTCAGCCCAACCACTGGATGGCAGCACAGCAAAGCCCCACGATGTGGTCACCATCTGGAATGAGTGATCCGTCCAGATCTCGCCAGCCAAGGTAAGCATAGTAATACGATTTTATGTTTGTAACAACTCGTTTGAAGTTATATAAAGCATATAACTAACATTGGCTTGTTTCAGCTTTATAAATTGGAACCAAAATTCCCATTTTTCTTTTACTAACGTTAGTTTCCTGTTTCACAGTCTCAGCGATGGCGGCCAACTTACTCCGGACAACTTTTATCAAACACAAAACCATCAATACCAGATAAACCAGCAGCAGAGGAGTAACCATCCGTATCAACCAAACTATCATGTTGGTCCTCCTGGTGTGAGTGGTTCATATATGAGGACGCTCTCACCAACTTCTTCCAACCCCAACTCGCCCCCATTACTTCCAATGCTGACGTCACACTCGATGCAACCGAATCCGATTATGATGTCACACAGGCAACCATCACAGCCAGTGAACGTGAGTGATATGTCGTACCCAAAAATTCACTCAGAACGTTTAACAGAATCGTGTCGTGTAGTCTAATCGCAAATTAGCTCTTAAGCGATTATTTTGTGATGTTTTTTAATTGAAACAACATCTATTTAGAATCAAATCCAGACACCCATTGGTCCATCGACATCAAAAGTTAGTGGGAGCGACTGGGAATTGGAATGCATGGGAGTTAAAATCAAACTGGCAAGCGCAGAATTATGGAAACACTTTGAGAATGTCACAACTGAAATGGTGATCAGTAAACATGGCAGGTGTGTATGGTATGCTGAAACCAGACGTGGCTTTCTAAGACCAGAACTTCCTTAATTACAAGTTAGTTTAATGACCAAAGCAATTAGTTACAGTCAAATTTTTATTAAGACTATATTTCATCTAACGCTTCTCAAAATACTTATTAAACTTCTGAATCTTGGTTCGGTGGGTTTTAGTTTAATTTAATCCCTGCGATGTATATGAACAGTTATGCTTAATGTTTGCACTTAACTTGTTTCGACAGACCATAATTTTAATTTAAATAATTTTTAATTTTGAAAGTAAATTTAAATTAATTTTATTTTTAGGAGAATGTTTCCGGTTCTGGAATATGACGTCAGCGGTTTGAATCCAGGAAAACTTTATAACTTCTTTGTTGATTTTGTTCTGGCTAACGACTACGTATGGAAATACATGTAAGTTATACCTATCTCGTGATGTTTGAAGGTTAATTATAAAATACTATTCTGAAGTTGTAGTTTATTAATAATGTTTCTTTCAGGGACCAGAAATGGCAAGCTACCGGTTTAGCTTCAGCTGAGGAACCAGGATTCCACCCTGGTCAACGTGTTTACATTCACCACGAGTCCCCAGCACTTGGCGACTTCTGGAACAAAAAGGGAGCTGGGTTTGGGAAGATGAAACTGAGCAATCATCTTCACGATGAAAAGGAAAAGGTAAGATTTTGAGAAAAAAAAAGATTTAAACAAATAGGGCGATTTTATTATTTTTCCTCAGAACTCAGTTCCCCAGAACTAAAGTCTTGTATATATAAAATTTTAAAACCGATTTTTTTTTCAGATAATCACACTCCGAACATTACACAAATACCAACCTCGCCTTCACATTGTTGAAGTGGATCACAGGAACCCAACTTTACAATCCAATCTTCGAACTTTCGTTCTTCCTAAAACAACCTTTATGACTGTTACACTTTATCATGATACAGATGTAAGTTTCGATAATGTGTAATTTGCACTTGCAAAGTTCTAATAGCATTCTTGTTCGAAAGCGAAACGAAATTACATATAGTAGGGTGGGGACAGACGTGACATCTTTAGCACATGATATCCTATAGGGGGATGACGGGACACTTTTATCACATAATGTCTAAACATCCTTATTGTGTTTTATACAATTAACAGCGGTCTGTATGCATCTACGGGCCTATAATGTTCTTTGTTAACTACCATTGGAGAAAAAAAGAATAAAAAAGCTGTCTAATATTACACTTCCCTACCATATAAGATTTTTACTAATTTTACTAATTAACATCTTACTTACTGATGATAGGTTGCACAGTTGAAAATCAATTTGAATCCTTTTGCGAGATCATTTAGAAGTTCGTGGTAAGTATACATGGCAATAGATATTCTTTTTTCTTTGAAACTTACGAATCTCTAACGTTAAAATTATACTTTGCAGCCCAAAACCGGTCGACGCTGGAAATTCATCTTCCAACTCCTCTTCAATGTCGCAAACGTCATCACCACTGACGTCATCAGATGACGCCGACACGTCGGCCATTCCAGAATGGACCGAAACAGACCCAGTTGGCCACAATCCGAGCCAGATCGTTAAAATTGAGAATCCAGTCCAAGGCATCGATATTGAAAAGGCGAAAAAGTTTTTAAATAAACAACTTAGTGTGATGTCACAATTGGTACAAAAAAGCGAGGAGCTTGAACGCAACTCATCCTCAAACAGTAAGTCAACAAATATTAGTTATAGTAGGGTGGGGAAAGATGGGACACTTTTTAATCTATTTTCTCGTCCCATTTGGTAGTATACAAAGAACATTTAAAGGATTATAAAACCGTAGCCTCACGACTCCCATATACCGTTAGAAAATGTTTAAACACGGTCAGAATAAGGAAAATATATAGAGGGTGGAAAAGACAGGACACCTTTAAAACATAATATTTAAATAACCTGGTCGTATTTTAATCAATTAAAACAGTCTATAAGAGTCGGGAGGATATGGTTTTAGAATTATTTGTAAATCTTCCTTGTTTACTATAAAATGGGACGCAAAAATAGAAGGGAAAGATGCCCCATCTCCCCCCACTCTACAATATCTTCAATTTCATATAATTAAGAATTAAAAAGGTGGAGCTAAGCTGCCCAATTTCGTTAAACTAACTTTTATTTTTTGTTGCAGAAAACCAAGAAGCAAAACCTCGTCAAGTGATCGAAATACCAGACCCCAACAATGACGAAGCACCCGGGGAGTCTTTGGAGGAGTTGTTGAAGCCACAAACAGTTCATCATTTTCCTCCACAGTCGTCAGAAATAAAACCACCTTCTGAAAATAAGAAAAATCCCACCAGTGCAGCAACTTCGTTGGTGAGTAATTACTTAATATAATTAAGGTGGGAGGGGAGGGACATCTTTTCATTTTATGTTCTCGTGTTCTCGTCTTTCCATTTATGTTTGAAGAAAATTCAAAGAATTATAAAACCATATCCTCCCGACTCCCACAGACCTTTGTTAAATATTTAAAACACGACCAGGATGTTTGGATATTGGATACTATTGGATAAAGAACATTAAAGAATTATAAAACTGTTTTCTTCCCACTCTCATAGATCATTGTTGATTGTTTAAAATAGGATCAGAATGTTTAGATAGTATGTGCTAAAGGTGTCCCATTTTCCCACTTTACTATAATTAAAAATCATAAAGTTGTTCTGAATCGTTCGTATTCGGAGATTAGGGGTTAAACAAAAAAATAATTGCAGTACTTATTAGATCGACTAAATATAACATATTCCGAATTAATTTCAGGCGGATTACCAACTGCTCAATGTAGATAGATGCTTTCCACCTAATGCTGTAGCGCCACCAAGCGAAGCTTTGCCGTTCGACCCCAATCAGTTAAGACAGCGCCACCAAAAAGAACAAGGTACGTCATTGTGCAATCGCGGGAACCGAATTTTTATTTGATTTTAACGAAATATCTGCAAGATCACTTCTCTTTGGTATAACCCAACATTATTATGCAAGTGTTTTAATTCATAAAGTAAAGTGTTTTGATTCATTAACAGGACAAAGCGAGAACCTTCCAACCTTTTTCGATTGTACATACTACCGTGAACAAGCCGGTGCTTCAAAGATTAATCTTGAAACCAAACAAGGTTTATACAACAAATTACATAATACTAAAATATTCATCTTATGCGCCAAATATGTTCAGAGATTAACTGAAATACTTTGCAGACCCCTCCTCCACAAATACGCCTCATCTTCCAGTTATTTACGTTCCTTCCTCAACCAACCACCAACCTACTTCAAATGACGTCATTACAGTTGCGTCACCGTCTCAGGCGCCAACTATTACGTCACAATCCACACCTATAACCCACGCTTCCCCCACTCGAAGTGAGGGCACGTTGTTTCCTACTTTACCTACATTATCACCGAACTGCCTCCGAGACATGCTGCTCGGTGAAGTCTCGGCAGAAAATTTCGCGTCGTCATCATCGAAACGGAAGCATCATGACGATGAGGATGAAGACGATGATGACGTCTTCTTTAACTCACCTGGTGATTTTGATTTTCTTTCTGCACAGCCAAATAAGCGTGGTTGTTATTATGGTGCTTAAATCGCTAACGTTTAACAGCTACTTTCAATCGTACCTAAAGTTCAAACTGTGCCTTTTACTTCTTGTTGCTTGTTTCATTTTAACAAGATACGTATTTTTTGAAATGTGATTTTATTTCCGCGTCAAATAAACCCAGTATAATAATACATCATTATCTAGTTCTAATTTCCTTGCGAATTAGTTTGTATTTGCCGGACGTGCGCGTTTACAAATTAATGATTCTCGATTTTAAGTTTAAGGTGGCGTCTAACTTTAGGTTGTAACATCTATGTTAGCAGGTCTTTACGTCTGTATTTAATCGAGGTTCCATTTGAAGCTAAGAAAATAGCACCTTTTGTTCATATAACTCATGATTTCCATTCATTTATTCAAAAATCATAGCGAAGGTTATTTTATTTTAAAAACTAAGAGAAGGAAATAAACGGCAGAACAACAGTTGTTGAAACATTCTATGTATAAAAAACGTCCCAATTAAAAGCATGGCTGTTGCCCCCACGGTTGTTTTAAACAATAGTGCTTATTCAATCAAACCACACATGTATAATTTTGTAGCTAATTTATATTTAATTTAATATATATGGTAAAGTGGGGGAAGATGGGACACATTTACCACACATTATCCAAATACCCTGATCGTGTTTCAAACAATTAACAGTATATATGGGAGTCGTGAGGATACGGTTTTATAAATTAGAATGTTGTTTACTACGAAATGAAACGAGAAAATAAAATGAAAAGTTCTTCCCCAACCCTATATATATATATTTTATATTTTTCAAGTTTAGAAATAGTCAAAACATGTATTTTTCGGTTGAAAATTCTCTAAAGTTCTGTTTGTATGCAGTACATATTCCGTTTAATTAAAACTAGAAACAGAAAAATTGTATAGAAGTATTGTAGATATTGCGGCGGTCGTCTCATCGTAACCTCTGCTATTATATCCCATGTTTTTCGACAACAGCCACTCGTGCTGACGCAAAGCAATCTAAAGAAGAGGGCGGTGCATTAGTATGGGCTTTCAAAGTCGTCTTCGGGTTACCTATTCGAACCGTATTGTGAAAATAAACGAGTGCTGATTTCATACGTGTCCATTTAAATCCTATTCTAATAAGACACATATGAGGAGCATTTGTAAGTGAAACAGGTTGACGTAAACGAATTACTTGTCTTCTACATTCGTTTTAATGGAAATATTTCGTTTTATTGTTAGGATTTTATTTCAAAGAGGTTACTACAGTTGATTAAAAATACTTTTGTTATGAATTTTAAATAGATAAATTTATAACCCATACAAACATTAAGGAGATACTTTAAAGTGGAAAGCATTACCGGTATGTATTTGAGTTTTACATTTTATAGAATACGTATTTACAAAATCGCATCAACGTTTTTTCTCTTTATTTGATGTCTCTAATAGCTTCACAGGAAAGGTTGATCGGAGTTGTGCCTTCATCCAAAATGTTGGAGGTGTTTTGTATCTACATTTATAAACGTTTTGTAAATATTAATGGCAGTATAAATCACGTGTATACATTAAAGACATCATATCAGCGACAGCACAGGAAGCTGCAGTTAATAGTTAAATTATTTTAAATATATTGGGCCTTTTTATCCGAAACTAGCTTTTAACAAATGAATGCACAACGTTGGCTGTAGTTTATGAATGGTGGATCAAGCAACTGTCCGGCGCCGTGGCGTAGTGGTTAGCGCGCCTGCCTCTAACCCAGAGGTAATGGATTCAAGGCTCGTCGCTGCTACCATTGTGGGCGTATGTGTCCTTGAGCAAGACACTTAACGGCAATTGCTCCAACCCAGTGGTCACTAATGGGTTGTCCAAATTATCAGCCATACATAAAAATTAGTAAAAAATCCAAAAAAAAATAATCATCCACAAAGTAACATACTTGGTAACTCGTAAGCTGGCGCGAGGTGCACACCCGTGTTATAACGACTGTCGTTTTCCGGCCACGCGAGGATAAAGTAAGTTACATTCATTCATTCATTCATTCATTCAACCAATGTTTAACCGTTTTTTTCCTGAACAAGATTGTTATTGCTACAACTCAATCGCAATGTATGGTTGTCATTAACATACAGAAGAATACACAGTACGTGGTATGTCAGCAACAAAATACGTGGTATGTCAGAAAAAAACAGAAGAACACAAAATACGTGGTATGTCACCAACAAAATACGTGGTACGTCAGAAAAAAGCAAAAGATCAAAAAAAACGTGGTATATGTCAGCAACAAAATACGTGGTATGTCAGCAACAAAATACGTGGTATGTCAGAAATATTACAGCAGATTAAATTGTTCTCTCGGCCGTTTTACCGACGTGTACTCGAAAATAATAAAGTAAAGGGTGGTTTGTAGTTGGAATTAACTATCAAAAGTGTCCCGAAACTGTTACATTACATTTATTCACCGTAGCTAAAACCTTGAGCACTTTTCGTATTCCCAACAACACGTGATAGACAGCACTCAACCTATACTATAAAGAACTGCTAACATATCAAGAATAATCTAACAAATAATCTTAACAGATATTCATTTCACAAATTAAACAATGCGTATAATACATTTATACCCTTATGGTCAAAAGACCGTTGACCAGTGTAAGGTTACATGTAATTAATCTTTAAACAATTTATTTGTTTTAATCCATATAAGAGTATTAATAGATATAAAATTGCTATCATTGAAATGATGTGGTAGAATTATATCAAGGTTTAGTTGTGGAAATTGTGTTTTAAACAATAAAATTAAGATAATAAACTGTTAATTATTATCAAAATATTTTTTTAACTTTTGTAATAATTTAGCTTCCACACTCAATCGCAGCATAAAACATTCGATCTAAATTCTATTATACACAACGAATTTATGTGCTTACATCTGAAAGTAAAATCTTACACAACCGCGTAGTTGAGTTACAAAGTAAGAAGTGGACAATGAAATGTTCTCTTTGCTTTGTTGTTCATTCGAGAAACGGTATTGAAAGCGTAAAACAAGTCTGTTTTGGGCATACGTTTAACTGAGCATTGAAAAAACAAACTAAGCTAGTTTCCGAATTTTGTAAAACTTGTTTATGCCGACAGGTGTATTGTAAAAAAATTTACCCGTTAAACATTTTCGAAATTGGTTTGATAAGAAGCATAATGAAGGCAACCAGATTAGAATTAAAGTAAGGAAAATAATATTGTAGAATGTGTTATATGTTTTGGTATACTGTGCCATTTATTAGGTGTGTATTTTAGCATACACGGAGGTTGGGGTAAAACGGCCCGCGTTTTTTTTATTATGCCATAAGGCAATAAACAAAGAAAATTTCTGGAATTATATAAATGTCTCCTCACGACTTCAAAACAGCATTGTTAATTTTTAAAACTCAATTAGAAATATGGGATTTCATCTGCTTACGGTATCTGTTTTAAATATATTATCTTACAGTTATTTCCATCTTACGCGGTACTAAATTTTTAATTTAATTGTTTTATGGTTTTCTGTCATACGAGTCTACATTTTAAATTCGTTTTTGGTTTATTTTTAATACTGTGTGAACACACGGCTATTTGTACTACATGCCGACTAACGGGCAAACGTATTGGAAGTCTCTGATGTTTCCTTGTTCGTGCAAAACATCACAAATCTTGTCAAACAACAACGGATAAGGCATTTGTGTTTTACAAACGGATTGTTTTTCTTGTATATATGACGCGTGTGTGTAGTGTCGCTGTTATAAGCCTATAAGCCTTGAAATTCTTTCAAACATACCGTATCTCACATAAGCCTGTTTTTCTTTGCGGCTTTGGATGTCAAAATATTTTTTATACACCGACTTATCCTTGAATTTAAATTTGTGAATAAATAAGAAATCTGTCGTCGTACATGTGTTCGCACTGTAAACAAGTTTATGTTGTTTTTTCTATAATTGTCATAATAGTGATGTATAGCAAGGGCTGTGGTGGATTGTTGATACACCGGGTAGAATTACATTCTAACAATGGTCGCTACGGCGTTCACTGAAAATTGAGACTTTACCGTAAGCGCGTTACCAACTCTACTATTGTACCGATGTACCGATTAAAAACCGTGATAGCGATATAGATATAATCGCTTAAAAGACCTGCGACTGGTCTTTATGGGTGCTGTAGGTAATATCTGAAGTTCTTACACGTATAGTAAGATATAGGGGAAGATGGGACACTTATCATTCTATTTTTTTGCCCCATTGGTTAGTAAACAAAGAACATTCAAAGAGTTATAAAAGCCTATTCTAACGAATCCCATACATCGTTGTTGGTTGTTTAAAACACGAACAGGATTTTTGAATATTATGTGCCCAACACGTTACTGTATTATTTTTTAAAGAAAATAATCACAGGCACGAACAAATGTTGCTATATTTTAATCTTAAATTCGTTCAAATTTGAGTCTTACAAGTTGCTTGTTTTATAGGATTGACCTTGGTCCTAGCGTGGTTGGTCAACCGAGCATACAAGGTAGTCACGCTTCGAAGCACAAAAGTCCCTACGTCATACGAAATACAAAACCACGTGCCAAAACCACTGGAGCATTAACTCGCGAATCTAACTTCAATGCAATGGCGAAAAACTCAAAATCTAAACCAAAGGAGGACGAGGGAGGAGAACGGGAGAAGAGAAAGACTCGGATTCCGAAAACCGCCGAAGATCTTCCTAAACCTATCATACGAAATAAGAACACGCCGCCAAATAAATCCAGAGTGATGATAAAAGAAGAAACATCTCCAAACAAGATGTCTCCCAGTCACAACGCAACAGCAATTCCAATACCAACACCGTTACGAGGAGACGTGGATAGTCCTCTAAAACCGTACAAGTAAATAAGCACATAATTATTAATATTAAACAAACTTAGGCCGCCATCCCTTTTTACGAGCAATATTTTTAAGACATATTCAAACTCATACCGTTTTCGTCCAGTAACTTAATCTATGCTGTTGCATCGTAACAGTGTCCGGTGCCTTCGCAAAGTGGTAAGCGTGCAAGCGTTTAGCCACTCGACCACAACGACTACTGTTTGAACCATGAATTAATTTCGTAATGGTTCCGAGTCAAGATCATCATTTATGACATTTATCATAAAAATTAAGAAAAGAACGTTGCCGACATAATTTGAACCTGCGCGGGCAGAGCTCAACAGATTTTTACTCTGCCGCCGGTTCAACGCTCTTATCGCTGCTACCATTGTGGGCGTATGTGTCTTTGGGCAAGACACTTAATGGGAATTAATCCAACCCTGTGGTCGTTAATGGGTTGTTTTTATCAGCCACACATAACAAAAATGAAAAAAGGTAAAAATAATCCACTCGTAATTAAGCTGGCACGATGTGTATAAAACACAACCGCGTAGTTGAGTTACAAAGTAAGAAGAACACCCGTGTTTAATCCCTGACGTAAGTTAAATTCATTCATTCACCGTTATTTTAGATTCCGCAGCGGTGCATTACGTAGTTCTATGCTTCGCCTGACTACTCCTGGAACGGCCCAATTTCCCTCCAGACCAGAAACACAAAAAGCAATTGACGGACACGCTGGAATGAAGGCATTAAAAGAGCTGTTTGGTGCGATCGGAATGGGAACCAGGATGTTGGAATTCAAAGACATGCTCGAGGTTGGTGTGGCTTCTGCACTAGTGTTTAAGATTTATACATATTGGATAATATGCAGTATAGCCTATACAAGCTTACAGCTATGTCTGTTTGACAACTTTGTCTGTTTGATAACTATATAAATATAGTGGGGTGGGGGAAGATGGGACACCTTTAGCACAAAACATATAAATATCCTGATCGTGTTTTAAACAAATAACAACGGTCTATGAAAGTCGCGAGGACAAGGTTTTATAATTCTTTGAATGTTTTTTGTTTACTACCAAAATGTACGAGAAAATAAATTGAAAAGGTGTCCCATCTTTCCCCATCCCACTATACTGTTATTCCTAATTTAAAGAGCAATTTAATCCTGACGCTTCTTGTACAGTTACAGGCTATTAAATGTTATTGGCCTGTACTATAGCAAATACACTATCGAGGTGTTAACGTATAAGAAACACATTTATCTTCATGTTATATATAGTAGGGTGGGGAAAGATGGGACACCTAAAAATTATTAAACCGTATGCTCACGAATCTCATAGACAGTTGTTAACTATTTAAAACATCATCAGAATATTTGGATATTATGTGCTAAAGGTGTCCCATCTTTTCCCACTTTACTATATGCAGTATACAACATTACTATTATTGCTAATTTAGAGAATTCAATCCTTATACTTCTTGTATATTAGTTACAGGCTCGTTAAACGTCATTTGTCTATATTATATAGCAAATATAGACTATCAAGGTGCTACCGTATAAGAAACACATTTAGAAAAGTATTGAGCAGAAAACTACGTAACTCTTAGGTAGTGTCGTGTTTTACTCAAAATATCGCGTTTTCGTTTGGGTAGTTGTGAAATTTACCCAAATTAATTCAGAAAAAGTTGTTATATAGTGGGGTGGGGCAAGATGGGGCGGATTTTCATTCTATTTTCTCGTCCCATTTGGTAGAAAATAAAAATCATTTAGAAAATTATTGAACCGTATGGTCACGACTCCCTTAGACCGTTCTTAATTGTTTAAAACGCGATCAGGATATTTAAATATCATGTGCTAAAGATGTCCCATCTTCCCCCCACCCTACTATACATGTTATACATTAAACGCACCTAACTATATTGTAACATCTTCCGCAGGTAAAGGTAGCTGTTGGCATGGGCGGCCATATCTCAAGACTTGCACTTGAAGATCTCAACACATTCGAAAAAGTGATTGAAGAGTTATCTATGTTGTGGAAGATCAACCGGATGGACTTGGACTTACTTGAACATCTTCTTACCAAGATCGGGATGTTGGAACGTTTTACTCCAGACCTTGATAAATACAAAAACATGGTTGGATATTCGGAGCTTGCGGCCTCCACTGAAAGAGAAGTAACCACGATAATTGGATCACTTCACAATTTATTGCAAGGTTTATTATACTACATAAGCTTATTTTATATTTTGGAGATTCTCGTCCTATTTGGTAGTAAACAAGGAACATTCAGATAATTAAAAAACCGCATCCTCACGACTCCCATATAGACCGTTATTAAGCGTTTAAAACATATTAGGGAAATCTAGATATTATGTTCTAAAGGTGTCCCATCGTCCCCCACCTTACTATATATTGCATTGTGGTATTTATCAACATTTCTTTGTTGATTTGATGCGTGTTTATTGTCTAACTAATAAACAATCCGACTTTCTGCTACGTGACAACAGCAAAAATGTTAAAACTTGCTTTGTAGCTTATTTTCGAACAAACTATATAAAGTATAAGTGTTGCTACCAGGCATCTTAAATCCAAAACGGCTTCTCTAGCAAATTTGTTTGTTTTTTTGCTTTAACGAAATTCTGAATTTATAGACTCTGAAGAGTCCAATGGAACATACACTACGATCTGCTTTTTGCATTATGGTGACGTCTATAGTTTCAATCGAGAGAAACTATTCTGCATGAAAAACGACTTGAGTCATCTTCTAGCAATCCACCCAACTCAAGTAAATGATTAAACACATTAACAACATTCGAAGCTAAGATTGGTTCAAAGGCTCTAGTAATATTTCTTTTATAAATTTATACCGTCTCGTGTACCCGCATAAATTTTACTCCCTATATGGTTAATTTGTGTTGATATCATAACATATAGTAGAGTGGGGAAAGATGGGACACCTTTTTATTCTATTTTCTCGTCTCATTAGTAGTAAACAAAGAACATTTAAAGAAAATCGTACCACCGCGACTTACATAGACCGTTGTTTTGTTTAAAACACGATCAGGATAACAAAATATTATGTGCTAAAAGTGTCCCATCTTTCCCCACCCACTATACATTCCCTTAGTCCTCTTTTATTGACTTCAATTAATCCTATGACTGTTCCACCAAATTTCGTCACCATAGTCAAATATTGATCACAATTCCCATTTTTAGATTATTTACTTCGCGAAAGTCTCTGCAAACAACAATGGTTACGTCACAGCTTTCCAGATGCCATGTTCCATCAGCAAAAAACTTGTTGTGTTCGCGAAAAAGAATCATGACGTTCTCATGTCCCTTGGCATGAAAGGAATACAAGTAACAGGTTGGTTCACTTCAATTATAATTCAAACGATTAAGATTGTCGTGTTTTGTTTTTAATTTTTTTTCTCTAAGTTTAGCTAATTCTTTCGCCAACTTGTTTCGAAATAATTTAAACTTGCAACAAACAGAAAAAAGTTTTTCGCGATATTACAATGGTGTTACTTATTCCGAAAGTATGCATTCTCTACTGTGAGGGAAGATAGGACACCTTAGGCACATAATATCCAAGTATCCTATTTTGAACAATTAACAACAGTCTATTTATGGAGTCAGGAGAATACGGTTTTATAATTATTTGAATGTTTTTTATTTACTACCAAATAGAACGAGAAAATAGAGTGCAAAAGTGTCCCATCTCCCCCCAGCCTACTCGTACATAATTGTACCTAAACATACATGAAGACAAAGATTTTGGTACTATGCCCCGTTAAACTGTCCCAATATGTTCCGTGTTGTTACAACCACGCCTTGATATGGCTACAATGTAACCAGGTTCAGATGGTTTGCGGTACACTCAAAGCATGGGATACCTTCAGGATAAAATTCCAATTGCCACCCAAACTAACGGGGAGGAAACCCGAAAAAGAAGTGGAAAGACGTCATCAGCTCATTCGTCACTTCCTCCATTACGTCTAAAATCTCAACAAAGTAAATCAAGAGTAGGGAATGTTTAATTTAGTCTTAAAATGATTTTAATCAGATATGAGTGCGTAGTTACATAGCCACGACTAATATATCTACAAACTAGCATTATAAAATCATTTACACATAAAGGTAAAACTAAAAGTTTGTACAGCTGTATTTCTTTTACTCTCGAATTATTCGTATACATCAGAACGTTAGAGTTTGAAAAGTCACTTGATAGTAATGACAAAATCTTTGCTTTAAAATTTTTTAACGTGCGAAAAAAATTCTTTAAAATGTAATATATTTTTATTTTGTATACAACTATAGTTGAAAAAACTTCTCAAAGTAAACGGGATGAGTCATACAGCCGTCTAACCAACGAGCGTTACCCCTACATACATACTTCTGCTCGAACAAGAGAAAGTCCAACAACCCCTGTTGATCTGGATCCTGGTGAAGCTAAATTTGAAAGACGTATCCGGCTTGTAAAATCAACACTCACAGAACTCAGCAAACACGAGTCTAATGAACTTGTGCAAGTTCTACTGGAACAGGTAAATGCGTTTTCAGTCACTTCCAAATATATATATAGAAGATTTGGGATAATATGTTTAAACCCACTCATTTAAGATATAGTAGGATGGGGGAAGGTGAGGCATCTTTTCAGTCTGTTTTCCGGTCTTATTTGGTAGTAAACAAGGAACATTTAAAGAAATATGAACCTGTATCCTCATGACTCCCATAGACACGATCAGGATATTTGGATACTATAAAAAAATGGTTTTTGCTAATGGTGTTCCTTCTCATCCCACAATACTATAATATAGTTTAAACCCACACAATTTCGTTTGTTCATAAGATACGAAGATTTCACTTACATATAAAAAAATAAATATAAGTGTGTTAGTGGTGGCTGCTCTGTTAAAAATACAACTTGTTTTAAGATTTACCCCAAACATAACTTTATTTCATTTAAATTGTTTCCCTCATAGATCCACAGTTTGCACAAAAACATTGTTTCCTTGAAGAAAGACCTAAAAGAAAAGACACGTGACTTGAATGCGAGTCAAGGTTTTGTGCAGAAAGCTGAAAAGGAGATGAAAACACTTGAGATGAGAGTGGAGACGAAAGCTCAACAAATAAGTGAAACAAACACCCATCTTATCAAAGTAAAAACGACTATTTTTTGAAAATTTGTGCTATAGATTTAGCTGTTCGTATATGGTCGTTTTGTTTTTTTGTTGATGAGCGTTCTCGAAAATTCAGCCATTGCTGTTTTTTACATGAATTTCATCAAAATTAAAATGTAACTTCATTTCGTAGAAAATTAAAAAACTACTGAACGAAAATCTAAAGCTAAAGACTGCCATCGAGCGGATGGAAGCGGAGCTTGATATTCACCGGCAGGTGGAGCGAGAGAACAGAATGGGAAGCATGATAAAAGTTGCTCGCGTCAACCGGATGAACACTGCAACTGTGTGACATAAAACGATGTTTTCGTTCCATAAACTTTATTATCGCACACGATGTGATTAACGAGTTATTTTCTGCAAGTGATTCACCTTATTACTGTTATGTTGAAAATATAATAACAACGAAAAGTTTTTCAGGTTTTATTTAGATCACCAAATATTTGCGATGTTATATTTAACTTTTAGGATGGTTTACTTTAGTGTCATATTCATGTTGTTTGCTTGCATTTTCATTAATCGGTTTTATCGTTCCGTTTAACACAAATGTTTTCATAAAAACATATATGATTATATGTATATTAGTCGTTAAATATAAAACGCAATTTTCCTCTTTAAAATGTTGCTTCAATTGCGGCCAAATTACATCTTACGTTCACACTGGCAATGTATATAGTAGGGTGGGGGGAGATGGGACACCTTTTCATTTTGTTTTCTCTTTCCATTTGGTAGTAAACAAAGAACATTCATGGAATTATGAAACCGTATCCTTACGACTTCCACAGACCGTTGTTAATTCTTTAAAACACGATTAGCCTATTTGGAATTTATGTGTTAAAGGTGTCCCATCTTCCCCCACCCTACTATATGTTAACCAATGTGCCAGGAAATTATATATAGCAGTGTGGGGTAAGATGGGATACTAAACGAATATTACTTAATATTTTGAATATGAAATACATAACGGCTTTTGTGTTATACCATGATACCATTTGTAATACTTCAACAAATATATCAATTTTTTCTATTTAACTTCTAGGTTGATGGTTCAGACTCGCAAACTGTTAAATTTCTGCAGTTTTAATAGAAAGCCTTCAAAATGAGCACCTTATTATTCTGCTTGTTTTAAGCCATTAAAAATAGATTTTTATTTGTTGAACATCGAATTTTAATACTAAACAATAATCGCCTTTCACACGCACATTGTGGGGCCCTGAGAATATTGGGAAATACTACTGTAAACTGTTTTCGTCTATCGTCAAATAGGTATCCGTAAAATACGATTTTAAAAGTGTCTTCTTTTACCCCGTATTCCAACTTACCCTACTATACTGTTTTGTCTACGATCACCAAGATTTTGCAACCGGGACTTAAGGTTTAAATCTTTACAAATAGCCAACGCTTTTCTTACTCGTTTTCTAAAATGCTAAATGAGTTTTCCTACACCGTGCTAGTGTCATCGACATTGCTGATAAAGCCACGCGACCGCGCAGAGATTTCAGCTGGTTTTAATGGTTATTTTATCACTTGTTCTGGCGAAAAAAGTAGTAACAATGCTTGCTTTGTTGTGCCAGACTACAACACACATCGTGCCGGCGCCGAACACGTGCCAATACTTGTCAGTCGCTATCATTCGCAAACAGAATAGAGACGCATTACGCCACGGAAGCACATCTTGTACGATAAACATGCGTCAGTTTCAGCGTCTGCTAAACGAACGGGACTGAACGGAGACGCCGGTTGCTTAAAATGTTACTGCTTTTCGGATCCTAAAAATTACCGGCGCCGCTTTATCGCAAAATTGTCTCAAACTGGAGTTAAAAACTTTCGGAGGTCAATTAACGAAGTCTGCTAAGCGGAAGAAAATACATGTGCAGTGTAACTTGGTTAGGGAGTTATCACTCGGAGTAGCTTATCTGGACAATAAACATGTTCTCAAATATTGTAAAATCTAGTTGAACAAGGTGGTCAATATGATAAGGGTGAAAGCGAATTCCAAAATCGTGTAAAATTCGATAACTCTTTTTGTCATTATATGACACATAATATTAAAAAAATTATAACATTTTTGTTTATGAATTTCAAAAATTACAAATTATAAGCAAAAAAATATTAAATAAAAATTATATGCAAAATGATTCATTCTAATACAAGGAATAAATTTGTGAATCATATTTAAAAAAATATTTTTGCAAAAAATCAGGACTCTAAGGGGAGCTAAGAAAGTCGTAAATCGCTTATTGTACATAAAAAACTCTGTAATCACTGCACTATATTAAATTACCCCGCCCACGTGTACCATATCATTATTGGAATTTCAAGCTCTACAAGACAAACAGAATGGGCGCCGTGATTTCGGAAAGCCATCTCCACGCGCCGATTTGTTTGCCTCATTATAGATGGTAGTATAGAGTTTTCAGCGCAAGCGATTGATACTGAAAGTGGCGGGATCGTGCTATTAGCAGTTCATAGTACCGTGGGGTAAGACCGGACACCTTTAGCACATAATCTGCAAATATCTTATTCCTGTTTTAAACAACTAAAAACGGTCTGTGGGAGTCGTGAGGATATGGTTTTATATTTCTTTGTTTATCACCAAAAGAGACGAGAAAATAGAACCAAAAGGTGTCCTTTCTCCCCCAGCCCTACTATAATGTTCTCATTTGTTTCGTTTTTTCGTCAACACCGTAAATTTACCTGTTTACATACAATGACGGTTTCTGTTCTCTATGGGTAAATGCACGCTATTGGGCTTGGTATTTATGCCATACAGTTGCGGTACCAACGTATACGAAACCGGTTTTAGAAAAGAAATAACTTCTGTAAGTCCCCGAAAATGGCGGCAAACGTTTTTAACTTTTATCATATTCTAACCAACCGAACAAAGAAATAAAAATTGTTGCCTTTTGAAAAAAATGGTCGTATTCCTCATCAATATACGATAACAAGGTTGTCGTCACTATATCAACTTATAAAAACAAATAAGCGTGGGCTGAAATAGCACGTCAAACACAAACTAATTCCTTGTCGCATTAGTGTGTTTGTCAACCACTCTGAGGGGCTGGCTTGGGTAGCTTACAGGTGTAACCGCTACTTTGTGGTATCGGTATATAGAAAAACAAACTTTTCTTTTCCGCAAGAACAAATAACCCTCCTCATCTTTGTGTGACGTCACAGACACGTGGATGACACGCTCCCGGGAGCAAACACACACGGAACTTTCTCACACGTTTTTTCCAAACTGTAAGTCAATTAATAAGTAATTACATGAGCACTGCACTTTAAAAGAGATCATCTCAATTGCAAGAGGTATAGTTTAAATTAGCCCGGCCTATGTTAAAGGTTAAACTGTTACTTTATTTAGTTTGCAACGAAAGTGCAAAGTTTTTATAAATACCGAATACAAATAAAATAATTTTACCGAACTTGTTTTTGTTAAAGTGAAATATTGAATTTGTTGATTATTGACATGGAGTGCCAATTTGGAAAAAAATATGAAGAATTAAAGGAAACTTGTGATAAAAGTTTCTCAGGAGAACCCTACGCGCTCCCTCCACTGCAAGATTCATTTCTTTTTTCAAGTCATTTACCACTTTCAGGCGGGTCTGAATCCTGGTCCAATCAACTACCAGGAGCATACGATTCCGCAATCACCTCTGCTCCGCTGTGGAAAAGTAATTTCGTTCCAACTTCAATGTATGAGAACCAACAACAAGAGTTGATTCTGCAAACTGTAAATCCTCATTTCCCAGAAGTATTTTCCGGGAGTGCAACCCCTCGTGCCGAAGCACGCACACAACCTATGTTAACCGGACTAACCAACGATGCTTACCCGACATCTGACAGTCTGCTTCGAGCGATCAGAGAATTTGACGAGGGACAAAATGGCGTCACCAACCCAAGCCAATTTAATGAATCAGGAAATCCAAGATTCCATCCACACACCCCTTCCCAGTTGATCAAAGTCCACCCGGAAAAGTCTTCTTCCGATCTGTATCCAGGTAGTTCTCTGCAGGAAGACCTGGACATCGATTCAGATGATCTTTTTAAATTTGATGAAGATATTTCGTTTAATGAAATGCCGGAGTTTGACGAAGAAATTTACAAAGGCGAATATTCAGACCAACTTTTAACCATAGGTATTTTCTCTTTTTATAACGATAAAATGTAGTGGGGTGGCGGTAGATGGGTCACCTTTTCATTCTATTTTCTCATCTAATTTAGTAGTAAACAAATAAAATTTAACGAATTATAAAACTGTGTCTCGCGACACCCATAGACAGGTATTAGTTGTTTAAAACACAATCAGATATTTGGATATTACGTCCTAAAGGTGTTCCATCTTCCCCCACCCTACTATATACAAAAATGCAGCAAATTAAATTCTTCTTCACAACATTTTTTCCAGATCCGTCGACGAGTTCCAGTACTTTTGGTTTCGGTGACAAACGAACCCCTTTACGTCACAATGGTCAGAGGTGTGCAGCCAATAAACGCGAGCGACGGCGAATGAAAATTATTAACAGAGCTTTCCAAAACCTAAGAAAACACGTTCCGTGTGAAAGCTACGAGAAAAAATTGTCAAAGGTAGAAAATTAATTATATTACTGTTGCATTTTTTATTGTAAATAATGTTTTACTCGCAATTATTTAGTATATACCAAACAACAATTACCAACATATATACTATAATACCAGGTAGACACTCTCAAATCTGCAATCGACTACATTTCGTTTATGTCAAATCTATTAAAGTCAAGCGATGGAGGCGAGAAAACTGCAACAAAAAAACGAGTCGTTGTTTATACAAGAGAAGGTTAATTTAATATTTTAGTAATAGGCTATATTGTGGACATGCCCATACGCCTAAATTTTAAACAAAGTGATTTATAAGGTAATGCTTTTTGCATGCAATAGTTTGTTGTCTTTTTATTCTGAAGGCTATTTTTCTGTATGAAGTAAAACATTGTATATTCGAAAATAAAAATGACCGGTCTCACCTTTAGAGGTTTAATATAAATAGAGAGCTTAAATTAACGATTTATTATAAAGTTTGCGTATTCTCACAGGACAAAGCAACGACCTTGTTTGTCATTCATTATCGTGGGGGTGGGATAAAAGTGAAATGGAAAGAAACATTGAAGGGACAACTGAAGAAACTGATAACAATACTTCTTCCCCGCAATTTTCCTCTCCTCGTACTCGAAAAAGACGAAAAATCGTTCGTGCTCCAGTGTGGCAACCTCAATTTCCTGGCGCAAAAACAGAATACACGAAGCTGTCGAATAATTCAACCCATTCCAACAGTTTTGTTGGTTATGGCAGCAGTTCATTTACAGAGTATGCGGCATGGGAAAATATGCAACATACCTCAACACATCGCTCTGTATATGACATGTTCGCAATGCCAGAGGTGCATTTTGATATAAACACCCAAACATTTGCGCCCTTCAATAGCAACGTAATGTCAGGTGTGAACGGTGAAGTCATACAACGTCTTCAACTCTATCGATCTCAGATATCCAATGAAAGTTACGAAGACGATTCAAGGGCAGCTACCAAACTGCACGGCTGTGAAGCTTCTTATATCGGTGAAACGAATCTTCCTTCCATTGCTTCTCTCGTTCTTCCAGCATCATGTTCACCTGTTAAACAAAGCGCTTGCGCCAATAATCCTAATAGAAAACAAAAGTTGGACGACTCGTTGTCGCCAACCAGCGACAGATCGTCAGTTAGCGTTTGTTCTGATCAAAGTACACTGTGGGCTCCTGTATCTATTAATCATTTGACTGGCCTTACTCCGGTTGCTATATAAAGAAGTCGTTTCTTTTAAATAAATGTCACACATATGCAGCCTTGTCATAAAACAAAAAATATATATCCGCACTATAGCCTATGCAGTATGGACCAGAAGAGTGTATTTTAATGTTTGATCGGCAAAATAGCCTGTAAAATCAACCGCTGTCGATAAACTTTTTTGGCTAAATTGAATAAATGAATGAATGAATGAAACATTACTTTATCCTCGCGTGGCCGAAAACGACACTTGCTATAACACGGGTGTTGTGTTTCATTATAGGGTTGTGAAGAGTTTCATTCACCTCGGGCAAGCCTATACTAGTCCCTATGTATGTTACTTTGTAGAAGATTATATTTTTGGATTTTTTATGTATGGCTGATAATTTGGACAACCCATCAGTGACCACTGGGTTGGAGCAATTGTCGTTAAGTGTTTTGCCCAAGGACACATGCGCCCACGTTGGCAGCAGCAAAAAGATTAAAACCAAGCTCTTTGGCAGCAGCGACGACAAGGTTTAAACCGTAGATAAAAGTTATATATATGATATATGGTTTAAAAAAACAAATTTTGCTATTTTGTAAAACTCCTAACTCCCCCCCAAATAATAAATAAGTTTAGCGTCCTCTGGCGGAAAAGTTAATGTGTCTTTTATAAAATATAGAGATTATTCCAGGTTTTGTTCACATCACATGAACCAAAGAAAATAAATATATGTATATTTATTTACTTTGACATGAACAATTGCACATACAACTTTTTATATGTACCGGTTGCCTTGTATTTGGTGTAAGTTACTTTGTGTAAAAAATCCATTGTTTACATTGCAGCGTAATACTAATTAGTTAGGTAATATGTGTATGTGTGTTCAAGTTAAAAAAATGAAGTGACGAAAGGTTTTTTGCTAAATATATCAATTACATTAGCTCCAAATAAAGATGCAGTCGTATTTTGAAACCTTAAACGTGAACGGTAAGTATGATGTATGGTTTGTTACATAATCCCTTATAAATTTAAGATAATACTAATAGGCTCCGCTGACTGCTGCTATTACACAATTTTTAACTTTTAGAAATTACCGCTCATGGAAGTCTGGCATTCCTAGAAAGTGCGTCACTAACTGGAGAAAGTCAAAGTGGTCTGGCAAGTAATCTTGTTCAGTTATCCGGTGAAGAAAATATATCGCAACCACAAGGTTTGCAGGAAAATGCAATTGAAAATGTTGTGGAAGATGGAGATATATTCCAATGTGGAAGGTAAGGTCCAGTCTGCAGAGTATAGCTGGCGCCCCTGCGATTTTGTTTACAATTTTTGGGGTTTTGCAAGCCAATTACTTAATCAATGAACCAAGTCTGTATTAAATTAACCCAGTTTTTCTAACATTGCTTGAAATGTTAGTACTTTGCACGCTGATATTTTTATGATAGCACGTGCGCACGTGAAAAAAAAAACGGTTTGCAGGGGCGAGATCTTATCAGGAACTGCCATATTCTGCAGACTGGAGTAAGGTGGTGTTTCTGTTTTAGGTTGACATCAAACTCGTATAAGTGTTTTTGTCTGCTTTATTTGCACCACTGTTTTGCCCCCAGCCTGTATTTCATCACTCTAATCGATTCCTGCAGGAAGGGCATAATAGTTGTCTGTGATATTTCACAAATCTAAAATGATTTTGAATATTAGGAATACCTTGGTCCCTACTTTATAGCCTAGAGATATAACACTGATTTTTTAATCGCTAAATCGTGGAGGCTGTTTTGTTTTTGTCTGTTTGTTGTGCTACCATATCTCCATATTATAATGCACTCTATTGATAAACTACTCCAGTGATTCAGAGATAAAAACTCCCAACCAATACAAGGATTCTAAAAATAATAGCTCTTAATAACTAGTATTTTTATCATGTGTAAGGTGTTTATCCTTGTGTTTCACTATATATATCGATAATCAATTGTCATTTCTGCAGAAATTGGTGCTATGCATTGCCTCTAGTTGAGTGATAAAAAAGAGACAAAAATAAAGAATATGATTGCAATTCTGTTATAAATGCTATGTCAACTGTTTATTGGTTCCAAGCATATATATATAAGTTTTCAAACTTTAAATCAACTACAAGTCTAGTTTGTCAAGGTTATTACTAAACCAAATGCAAAGCTTCTAGATTAACATTCATCTATATCCTCAGGTGCAAACAGCAGTTCAACAATTTGAATATATTTGTTCAACATAAAACGGACCACTGTTCCATGCAACGTCATATTTATGAACAAAATGGACCTCCACAAATTCTTGGTGGAAATCAACTATCATCTTCACTAGCAGACCATACATTGCTCTATGAACAGGCACATGTCGTATTGGCTGATAACTGTAATGGTAGGTCTGCGAGACTGTACTGGATGGAAGCCTATTTGATATATAAAACTGCAATCTGCAACTACTTTTTTTGTTATGATTTTTTTCTTATGAACCAACTCTGTCCGTACACCCACGTTCTCATATCTCATGTATGTCTGCCTATATGACCCCATGCATACACAATACAGAATCCTGGTATCAATTTTTCACTTTATAAGTTTTACCCTAAGCTGCTTCTTTAGTGGTTAATATTAATATTGAATGACATTTAATGTTGATTAAAAAACTTGCCTTATGTATGTTTAGGGAGTAATTGTATTTAAATTCCAGATGTTCATGGTCGTCCTATTCATGGTGGAATGCTTCATCAGCAAAATATTTCATCAGCTCATCCCAATTCACTGCCCATCAATCCACGAACATCACAAACAAATGCATGTCAGTCCAATATACCAATCCACAGGTATGGTGTCTTTTTATTGAATAAGTCCAGAGTGTGTAAAAACATAATGATGATTGGAATAAAATAAAGGTTTATGAACAAAACTTTCCAATGTTTTTTACTTAAAGTTCATATCAAATCAATGCGGTCATTGTGACCACTTTCCTGATGCTTGACCTTTATATTATAAATCCTACCAAATTTTCTATCTATATTTTTGCATCTTCTTGGCAAAAGTATTGTGAGCTTCAAAGTGTAGTACACACACTACTAGTTTGCAAATTGCAATAATATTCAGTAACAAAACTAACACAAGACAATGCTATCAGCCCAATGCAGATTACTGTGGAAGCAGAAAGATGATGTTAATGCGTTAAAAAAACATTCAGTATTATGTGTGATCAGCAAAAACTAACATCCAGGTTTTTATGCAATATCGTGTTGCATAAAAGTTCCAGTTAATTAAAACCTTCACCATTAAAAACTCTATTTCTGTGGGGTTGCAACTCCTGCTTTAGGAAAATTAAGTTTAGATCTTTCTCATTGAAGATCTCCTAGTTCGAACTGCTGCAATCAAGGATTTAAATTTGTATTTTCTTTTCCAGACGTATACTACCAATGCCATACAATGGCAACCATCCACATCCACCCCAACATAGAATACTTCTTCCACGGGCTCAACAAATGCCAATATCTGCCCCACATACACGGTGGGTTGCAAAATAACTGCTTGTGCTTAAATAAAATATGCTTTTATTTGTAAGCATGTTTTAACAACTTGTTTTAAAAACTTGTTTTGTCGCTATTTCTCTTTTCTTTAAAATATTTCTAGATCTTCGCTATCGAAGAGAAGAATAAACTTATTATTATTAAGAAGTCAATAAAACACGATATATTATCTTTTTTTTAATTTGTATTCTAAGATTAAATTAGACAAAGACAATATATATTAATATATTATATATATATATTTATGTACCTGTTGTCTGTTGAGTATGACTAATGAATAAAATGATGTTGTTGCTTTTTGAATAACACTGATATTAAATCATTCAGGATCAATTTATCTGATGATCTTCTTGCATCGGAGCCAAGAGAAGCTACTGAGGATGACATGACTGTGGGTGGCAATGGTCTCATATCTTCCTTACTGCAACAGATCCCACCGTTCCAACCTGTGGGTGCTCACCAATCTAACAGCAATGCTAACTTGCCTTCTGAACAGATGGCTATTACAACAACCACAACATCTACAGTGCAGATTATAGCGGAAACAGTATGTTAAGTTGCTTCAATGATCTGGCAATATACTGTATGTTCCCAATGAACAATTTCTAAGCAGTTTATTCTCGAACTTATGTAACTAAGTCCATAAATTAGACTTTGTTTAAATTTAATCAGAAATTTGAATTTTCGGTTCAGGTTATAGCGTAATAAATTTATGGGCAAGATTTTCAGACTTATATTATGTCTCGAACTCCTTTGGACACACTGGGCCAATTAAAATCACACAATATTTTTTTCCATAGGACAATACGAACCATGTAGACATGCAATCATCTATGCTTGAGGAACATTCCCAGCCTATCCGCACACAAGCATCAAAATCAAGGGGCAAGACGTTAGAGACTATTTTACCTCGGTTATATGACCGAAACAATAAGTAAGCAAAATAATCTTAAAAACCACTGTTAAATGTTGTAACTAACTTTAAAGACGCTGTTAAATGTTTTTTTAGTTGTTGGTATGATGATGTAAAGTTTTTGTATAGATATGTTGTTTATAAAATCCAAGCATTACTATTAAAGTCAACTGACTTCAAAGAAGTGACATGCTTCATAATTTAATAAGTTCCTGCAGCGCCCCAGGTGTTTAACTAATGGACCAACTGTTACCTCCCATACTTCCTCACACATATAGAATAGAATTTTAGAGAAATTAGTTTTTATTTGTTTAATCAGGTTTTAGGTAGTGAGATATAATACACATATGGACATTTTATAAATTGTAAAAATAAAACTCGTTATTTAAGTGCAACCTCCACATCGGGATCTGCTCCAACAATCCTGGAGTCTCCCGAATCAACCTCCGAGCAGAAAGATGACACAAAGAAAAAGTTTACGTGTCAATTTTGTCAGAAAGTTTTCACAAAGAATTTTGATCTTGAGCAACACAAGAGAAGTCACACAGGTGTGTTTTAGTGCATGTACAGTGTACACCCATGGATAATATGTGGGGAAAAGGCAATTAATGTTAAACTAGCTAAGTAGGGTTAACAGTGAAACGCAGTCCCCTTAACAGAATATGTTACATTTTTTCCCTTTTTAAAGACAACATACTTTTTATGTCCATAGGACTGTCGTGTATTTATCAGTTAAAACTGAAACGCAATTTCAGCAGTCGTCTTAACACAGTTGTTCTGTTTCATACACCTCGTTCCAGCTTACGAGTTACCATGTATGTTACTTTGTGGGTGATTATTTTTTTTTTACATTTTGTATGTGATACTTTAGACAACCCATTAGTGACCACTGGGTTCTTACTTCTTTAACTTCTTATTTAACATGGAAAGTATTGGCGTTTAGGTGAGAAGCCGTTTCAGTGCATAGTTTGTGGCAGAGCATTTGCTCAGAAGTCAAATGTAAAGAAACACATGGTGTCTCATAAAGTTTGGTTAAAAGGAACGGCCACATTTTCCCAAGCATGCAGTAAAGGTAATTTTGATATAATTTATACCCAACTTTTTAGGCTAAATTAAAATGTTTCCTTTGTTTAGGGGAGTGTTTAATTTATTCATTTAAAATTTAATTTAATAACAACCCGTTAAAAAAGGATATTACTAAATCAGAATAAAACTACTTCATAAGTTTTGTCAACTAGATGTATAATCCATATAGATACAAACAGTGGTGTTCCTGATAGTGTTGATGTTTCGTTTAATTGTCAATATTGTGGCGAGTCCTTCCCTTCATACAACAAGCGGAAATCTCACATGCAAGTTCATAAAGACCAACAAGTAAATATTGTTTATGTTTGAAATACTGACCTAGTAACATTAAAAACCCTGCAATTTTTAAAGATAAAACTTGGATATAATTTTAAACCAGGTGTAAGTTGTAACATAATATGTTGGTTGGGGTAATTACTGTTTTCAATCTAATCAAAATTCTTCCTTTATGTTTTTATTGTTTTATGTCTTTAATTTTTTTTTTTGTGTAGTTTTTCAAATATTATTTGTATATTCTTTCCAATAATATGCACATTATTTTCTAAATTATGATTATTCCCATGTTAGGTGTACAAGTGTTTAAAAGAAGAATGCTCATTAACATTTCGTGATCTCGATGCGTTTATTGCTCACGTGAAAGGTCATGAGACAGGCATGACCTATCGGTGTCATCAGTGTCACAAAGTTTTTAAATCATTGCATGATCTTGGTTTGCATCAATACCAGGTTCATCTTAACAGCAGAAAGAAAAGTATACAAACCAAGTGAGTAACATTGTTTTAAGAAATGAAACTGTATTATTAATGTAGGTTTTGGGTGGTGTTAAAGTGCTTTAAACCCTAAAATGTGCTGTTTATTTACCCCAGAATATATTTTTTGGTACTTATAAAAATGTTTTTGTCTTCATATTATTTCCATATCTGTAGTTTTAAGTAAGATTTATCATTGGTGTGTATGTTTTTCGTTTTCGTCCAATTACTATAAAGTCAAGCTTATTTTTTGTATTAGTATAATAACAATGCATTATACACTTTACACTATATACCAGTGGTTACAAGATCAGTGTTGTTAACCTCTAGGTTGTGACCCATGCTGATTATTTGAATTAGTTGGACCTGGTAATCGTTTAAAGCCGATTGACTGTGATGTAAAAGTAAAATATTGCTTTTTATTTGTCATTAAGTTTTACAAATAATGCAACCAATGCCTTGCGGGTTGAGGTGTAATTAATGTTTGTGTCGCTGCAAAATAGCTTGACAAGCAGTGTATTTTTTACCATGAAGCATTTTAAAATAGCAAATCCTTTCTTCACAGAACTTACCCTTGCCAGCTTTGCCCAAGTAAATTCAGCCACCCAACTGCATTACGTGAACATGTTATCAACGACCCGCATCACCATGTATGTAGAATATGTGATGCTACTTTCACCTGTGAGCGATATCTACGTAAGCATACTTTCATGCAACATAAGGAGGAAAATGCAAAAGGTGCCACGTAAGTATGTTGCCTGTTTAAATGCGAAACATTTTTCGGAAAGTTTGAAATTTTTCTCAAACAATAAATTTGTTTTCTTAAACAGGCTTAAAATATTTTTTATCTTGTAAAAACATTCTTCACTTTTTCACATAGCCCACCAAGAATTGCAAAACTTATCGGATTCTAGGTCCTAGAATCTAGGAACTATACTGTAATGTCTCTCCATCTTTATAATTTGTTGAGTAAGCAACCTTATTGGACGCAAATAACAGTGTACTACCTAATTCTACATTTGAAAGTTGAACGATGTTATATTACATCTACAATGCGTTATTGACTTTATTGTGATGCAACCCATTATCGTGCAGTGTTTGGGATAGTAAAACTATGTTATGACATAACTGATTATGTAATGAATTTCATTATCATATACCTACAACGCTACAAGTTACAAATGTTTTTTTTCCCTCCTTATTCATCAACACTTCAGCAAAAAGATCGTTGAAAAAAGGGTGACCCACCGTTTTAACAAACGTTGATATTTCTTTCAAAATTTACATGTTTTATAGTCAGAGCTTTTTTTGTTTTATCACATAAAGTTATAAACTGTATTACAGATGTACAGTGTGTGGCAAATCACTCCGCAGTGTATACTACCTACGCCTCCACATGTTTATACACACCAAAGAACTACCTTACCGGTGCACCAAGTGTGATGCAGCGTTTAATAGAAAGGACAAAGTGAAGAGACATATGCTAACTCATGACCCTGTTAAACGCTTTAAGGTAACACCATCATATGTGATAATATTTAACCATTTACTTATTTAAACAAAATGAGGCGCATACATTAATAATAGTGCACTCGTTTTTGTATACCCATAGCTAAGCTTTTGAGTCAACTTTTTATACATGGTTTTCTAATAATGTGTTGAACAATGTTTTAGCATTTGTTTTGTATTTAGATTAATTGCATGTGACTCTATTATAAAGCTCCTGTTTTAAATAAGAATATTATCTATATTGGCACAGTGTCCACTGCGTAATGTGCTTGAATGCAACAAAGAGTTCAGCAGAGCTGACAAACTGAAAGAACACATAATTAACCACAGTCGAACTAAGAGAACTTACAGCTGTAGTACGTGTTCGAAAAAATACAGCAGGGAGTCCTGCCTGGTAAGCTTAAATTAATTTTGCTTCGAATATTTGGATTAACGTATTGAATAAGGATTTCTCATATTAACGAATTTGTATAATTAATATTTAAATGCATGGTGCACTAGACAATGCTGCAGGTTATCAAAATTTGTAGACAATGCTGCATGTTGTCAAAATTTGTATTGTATTGCCACTTCCACTTTTATATGCAGGAAATTTACACTAATCCTTAGAATTTCAATTTAAAACCTTATGAAGAAAATTTATCTAACAAATATCATTAGATTCGTCACGAGAAAATCCACTCCTATCCTTTCCATTGTAATACTTGTACACAATCATTTCCCACTGAGTCAAAGTTAAAAGGACATAAATGCCACAAGCGCAGAAAGTCTCAAACTCCCAAAAAAGTTAAACCTTCACCCAAGAAAGTTCCTCCTTCCAACCAAGTTGTGGAAGAAACTTCAGAAACGAATTGTCATGACCGGTCTGAACCGGTTTATACTAGGTTGTGGCCATTGGTTAATCCACAATGCGAGCAGCCGACTTCGCCGGTAAAGGTTCAGATTACTATTGATGACGACAATGAAGTTACAATGACGCGGGATTGTGACGTAAGCCAAGTCGCGGAATAATTCATTACCTACTTTTATAAAAATCTCTATATATATATGTTTAATACCACTTCATGACATATTAACAAGTATAAGTGGTACCACGAAATAAACGATTCCAACAGAAAATTTTGTCTATCGAAAATTATAATCTAGAAAAATAGTGTTTAGGTTAAAATTGTAAGCAAGTTTCACTTCGTAAATCTTGGTTAGTTGATGGAGTTCCATATGTTTAAGACTGCCGTTTAAGGTAACATCCACACGTGTGAACTCCAATGATCTTTTCTAAAAATAGTACAATAAAGCTCGGATTACGAACAAATTCATTGTGTCACGCATGAGAAAACAATAGGTCTCCCCACACAGGCTCTTACCCTCTGTTTGACCGAGGACACAATTTATTGACAATAGTTAAGTGGGCTAGCTTATTTGCGAGTACCACTTCGACGTTCAGTCTGTCACTTGTTCAGAGTGCCGCTTTTGAGCAGAACGGATGACTAATATTGCTCGTAAGGGCCCGGTTATGAGCGATAGGTTTTTGAGGAGTAATAAATCTATATTACTATTGATTTATGGTCTAATTTATTAGGTTTAGGGAACAAGTCCGTGTTCAAAAAAAGGTGAAGTCGAGTTTCCAGCTTTTTTTACAGATAGGCGTTCGCTTTAGAACAATGATGTTAGGCCTATATGTGACTAACCAAACGAAATTAATAAGTTATTTTTCGCCATAATATTACGGATAAGGCGTTTGCATAGTAAATGTTTCCCAAGTTGGTATTCGCAACGAGCTTGTATATTTACGTAACCACAGCGTAATATCGCGTAACCCTGTTCGCAAATAACAAAGGACAGCAAACAGCGGGTCGTCTGGATGTATTGTACCGAAACTTATTTTGTCTCTTGCGTCTTTGTTGACGTTTCGTGTCGCGGTTCAGAGTTAAAAGTTCTTTTGTTAATAGGCATCTGAACTACAGCGAAATTGTTGGTGTTGCCGCGTGTCTGATCGATGGTAAGGTTAGTTTGAAAAGCGGGATATGGATTTGAGCCTATCCAAAGCGATTTGTTAGCTTCCCTCAGTTATCGTTTTAAACTGCATGAATGCAATGGATGCTGTGCCATGTAGGGTTGTGACTACAGAGGCAAAACGGGAAATGCAAATAATTAGAAGAGGTAACATCATAAGAAGAAAATCTCTTCCACCGATTTCGGCTAGGAAGCTTATCACGGAAGTCTTCACCAATAGACAAGAAAACTTCTCCAACGCATTGTTTCCATGTATTACGAGTTCTTTGAATAGGTCTGGAGAGCACGATAATAAAACCCCCGAGTATGCAGAACACCGGCAAGAATCACCAAGAGAACCGTCTATGGATGATGATTTTGTGTTTGTAAATGACCCAGGCTTAGAAGAGGCAGAGGGGATTGCTCAAACTGAAACTTTGATCTCGCGAATTGGTCTATTTGAGAAACCAAGATCACCAGAGTGTACTGCCGTTCCTTTTAATCTAACTGGTTTCCAAACTATCGTGACTTCACCGCGTATCCTGCCACCACCGTCGCCACCTACCCGCTTTTCTGTTAACGAAATTACTCCCCCGAAACTCACTTTTCGAGTGACCGGAAGCAAAGCCAAACGTGCGGAACGACCTGCTCTTGCGACACCTAAAATTATAACAACCTCCGTAGCAAATCAAAGCAAAAGTGTACAGAATTCGAAACGGTAAATTAACGCTCGGTATATATTATTTACCCCTATTTATTAAAACATAATATGATTTCTGTCGCACAAACACTTACGACTAAAAAATATATATATTTATAACATTATTACAGGCGGCGAAATCCGAATTCAATGGTGTCTATGGAAGAGCGTCTGGCTCAAATAGCGCGAGAAATCGCCGAAAAGAAACAGCGTCGCACGAAATCTGCGGCTGGACGGAGTTCGGGTTCTAAAAAACGTCCCAAGACAACTAAAAGCAGAAAACCTGTGTGTTTACTTACGTGTATAAAACCCAACAACCTTGAAAGTGAAAAGGCAAAGTTTATGAAATCTGGGTTTACGTATAACCCGCAATTTCAATATGATTACCCCCTCCGAAGCGACGTGTGGGCCCGATACAACAGGGCATCTTCAGCTCTATTGCCTCAGGTGAGTCTCGACTCTCGAGTTATGTTTCTTTAGATTTTATTATGGCAAGTTCTTGAACCAAAAACAAGACCCTGTTAGGAAGTTACATGTGTATTGTACTCGTTTAAAAATGCTTTAACAAATAGTTTTCTCGTGTTTCTTTTGGAAACAAGTATCACGATTCTAAAAGTGATTGTGTGGTGTCAAATTCTACCGGCGTTATGTCGAACAATACTCAACCAATCCCACTCACTTGGGATTATTTTGCTTTGTCAGCTTTGTGTCACAGTTACCTTTTGTAAAGAGCGCAAAATACTAGCCATCATAAAACTGGCTGACAAGTTTAGATACTTTGTATTTGGTATAAAACATGGCCTACACTACCTTTTTACTATTTTAGGAGAATAGCCTACTATAATTTACAGTTTGCACATTTTTGAAATATGTTTCCAGGCATTATCAATCATGAAACGAGTGTTGGAGCGTTATGGTAATTATGAAAAATTTGAATGGGCGACTGGTGGAAAACCACTCTCGAAAACGCAGTTGTGGAACACCGTAAAGCGCTATCTTGAAAAGGAAGGTTTCTATGGTGAAGTGGTTGTCAACATCAGTAATAATTTAATCTCGAGAGCAGCTATGACGATAAATGGAGGAAGACCAACTCTCAGCATTAGGGAAAGTGCTGCAAAAAAACTTTGGGTTGAGGGACTTTTACGTCATGAAATTGGTAAGTAAAAATTGCAAACAGAAAATAACTCACTATGAAACTGACATGCTTTATTAGAAGAATAAAGTTCAATTCCCCCCCACTAGGAACACACCATCTTCGTTTTCACAACAACCGGCAACAGATTTGGCACAATTCCAAAATGCGTCGCCAACTTGGTTTAAAACCAGCCAACCCAACTGAAGAAGGATTAGCAAGCATACACAGTGTTCTATTGCGAAAGTAGGTTGAAAAGCAACTTGGATAATATACAAATATAGTTTAATTAATGTATTCCATGTATTTATTCTTGCAGAGATCCTTCATTATGGAGGTCAGCAATACTCTATTACACAGTACACAAAGCATCACAGATGTCTTTTTGTGAGTTGTTTGAAAATTTAGGTCAATACATGGATGACCCTGAAGTTCGATGGGATTATTGTTTAAGAACTAAGCGCGGACAATCAGATACTTCAAAACCAGGTTAATTTGTTTTATAGCCTTTGTAGTTCAAAAATAGGGGTTTCTCAACTAATGCCCATTACACAGGCCCCAGGCCTTTGCTCATGGCCTTTTTCCTTTGCAGGCCTATTGCTGTAAACTAGTGTATAAAACAAACACACAAAAGAGTCATGGTCTGATTTAAACTAAAATAATATTATTTTAGGTTGCTTTTGCAAAGATCAAGTTTATCTTACTGGCATTCTTGCTTTGCTTGAAAGAAGACATACATTAGACTTCCATTTGCTTTGCACAATGGGTAAAGTTTCTTATGAAGACTTAGAGATGCTTCAGCCGCATTATAATCCTGCACGAACGAAGATTCCAAGCTTTATGGAGGACCTTGCAGAATACAGGGCAAGGTTAGATCACATAGTGAAAGTAAATGGACTGGAAGAGTGGTTCAATGATGGACCAGCAAAAGCAGACAATTTGAACGAAGGAGATGGAGATAAATAAAGTACAAAATATACCATGGTGGTGCTATACTTTATTACTAAAAATTTAAATGGCATATTGTCATTTTAACGTATATATCCAATTTCCATGTTTTATTAAAGCTGTCTTTATTAGTAAAGTTGTACTTCTTGTCACTGTGAAAATTTAATTTATTTTATTTAAAGTATATTTAATGCACTTTCATTCTGTTTGGTATGATTAAAATTCTGATTTGAATTGATATTTCAAATATAAATTCTTTTTACACTTGCAACAGCATATCTTGTATAACAGTGTTTGACTAACATTTTTGCACCAAACAATGTCGTTTAACAAACAGCATTTTATTGTAATAAAAACATCAAAATAGTTTGAAGGGTATGATGTTCCACAGTACAATAAACAAAAACATAAAACTAGTTCTCAGAAAAGCAACGGTTCAGACTCGGTGAATAACTATAACATTATCATGGCATAAACTGTGTGTCAATTTCATCTCTTAAATGATCAATGTAGTTTGTAATTTCAACAACTCTTGCTCTGTTCCGAGCACATTCATCTGCATGGATCTTCTGCATGTGTCCTGATAACCAAGCTCCACTTCTTGTCACAATTTCATCCTCACGATTGTCGATCTTGATGAGATGAACATCATGGGAAGCTCCAATCGCGTTCACGATGGTGTCTTTGTCGACAAATAACTGAATAAAAAATTTGGTGGTAATTTTAATTGTTAGAAAATAGAAAGTGTTTCAATTACTGGAGATTGGAAATATTATAATTAAAAGTTATGTAACTTGCTTTATCCTCACGTGGCTGGAAAACTGCAGTCAATATATCATGGGTTTTCTGTTTTGTACACCTCATGCCAGCTTATGAGTTACGCGAATGTAACTTTTTGAGTAAGTGTTTTTTAAGGATTTTTTATGTATGACTGACAATTTAAAAAACCAGTGGATTGGCAGAAAATGTCTTTAAATGTCTTGCCCAAGGACACATACACCCAAAAAAGAAATTAGAAAAAAGTTTGTATACCATTCTAAGATCATCTGGTAACTCTTCGTCCATCTCATTCTTAACAACTTTTTCAAGAACTGTCATGCACATCTCTAACAGCTTCTCATTATGAGAATTCTCCAAATCACGTACTTGAGTTATTCTATGTTTGTAGGTTAAGCAAATTGGTATTTATGTGTTTATATAAAGTCAGTTACACAAGCAATAACTATGCTTAATATAATATGTTTATTTGTTATTATGCTAATAGCTCAATTACTACTTATGTTTAATAGTTATATACACGAGTGGATTTCAGCTGGAACCCATCAGAATGCTATTCTGAAAGCTCAAAAAATATTTTAAGTTTAAAGAAATGACATTTGATTGTTGCGTAACTCTTTAAACCTTTGTTTATCTATTAAGGTTCGGTTATCTGGATCAACTTAAAACTTTAGCTGTAGTCTTTAAAATCTTGCCCTGCATGGTTATATATCTTTTGATATAAAAGGATACAGTCCTTGAATATATTCAACTAGTTGTGACATCAGATCTGTCATGTTTCGTTCAAAGTCTTTAATTGTTTCTTCAAGTTGATCAACCAACTGCATTTCCAACCCCATGAGCTTATCCCATGTTTCATTCACTCCTTCATGATATTCGTTCATCTATGTTGAAAATTTGGAAAAAGCTGTTATTGTGAATGTAAGTTTATCCTATTTGGTTTTACATAGACTCTTCTTGTGAATCATGTCTTTTTATAAATCTTGGATGTTTCATCTTCACTTTCAAATAACCATTTGACCTGGTCTTCTTATTTATTATTTAATCTGCATGAAAAGTGTTGTTGTTTTTACATTTTTACCTTTCGTTCTTGAACTTCTGCATCACTGGTCACCAACAGTTCAGTAAACAACTGTCAGAATAAAAATATTAGACCAACCTTAAAACGAACTTAAAGTTGTATAGTAATGGAAGGTTAAATGAATGAAACTTTTTTATTCTCACATGGTGGGGCAACAACAGTCTTTAACTTTGTGGGCGATTATTTTATAGGGATTTTTTTAATGTATGGCTGATAATTTAGACAACTCATAAGTGACCATAAGGTTGAAACAATCGCCTTTTTTGCCCAGGGATACATATGCCCACAATCGTAGCAGTGTCGAGCCTTGAACCTGTACCCTATTGATTAGAGACAGGCGCACTAACCACTATGCCAATGCGCTGGTTAATAAAATAAGTTTGTAAAATTTTTATAAGAAAACAAAAGTAACCTACATTACAATTTATTAGTAAAAATAAATTTATAATTACCTTCTTCTTATATTCTTCAAATGCATCAATAACTGTCACTGCTTGTCTTTTATTTGCAGCTTCAGCATCCTGAATGCAAGTATTGAACTCCCGCATCTCCTTACATCGTTTCTCGTATTCCTTCATCCCAAACTCAAAAATCTTCATGCATACCTCCACAAACTTGTCTTGAAAATCCTAGTTTTGTAATGCAAAGTTAATATCTTTTTTTCTGTCTTTTTAGGGGCAAGTTACAGACACCATAGCTACAATACTTTCAATTTAAAACTAACCTGTAGATTGTAAAAGCTAAAAAAACTTGTAAACCAATAAGTTTAAAAAAATCTATTTAAGGGAGTTAAAGCAAATTTCCATCTTACTTTTAACATGTCCTGCAGCCCTGGTAACAAAGCGAGCTTCATACCTTCTGGGTCTTCCTTATACATTGATTCAAACAAGACAGAACTATTAAGGTGTTCAACATATGCATCCTGATAAATGTGGGTAGAAAATATACATTAGCTTTAAAAATTAAAAATATCATAAAAAAATGTTATTATACTTTGTGTTTAAGAAGTTCTTGTGCTGCCTTCTTTTCTGCTTCAATTGCAACTTCTGCTTGTTTTTCATTGTGCATAAGTTCACCAAGTTTATTTTCATACAAACTGTGAGCTTTTTGCCTCTAAAAGTAAACACAAACATAACCAACAATGTCGTAGCAAGTTACAACAAATCAATTACCGTGTCTTCATCAATTAATCGGAAGTCAAGGTACACGAGATGAGAAAGATAAGCAACAGCAAACAACTTATAACCTTGATCATCACAGACTGGATTACCAGTCAAGTTCAAAGTTCGAAGATTTGGGAATCGGCGCAGATAGATTAACTTGAAACAAAGTGAATTATGAAAAAAAAGGTTTTTAATTTTAAATCTTCAGCCTAACAGAAGTGGGTATTAAGGTTCTTTTTATAAAATAATTGTTATTTTGTTTTTGTTATATTGTTTATAAATTGTTATATTTGTTTTTTTTATGTTTTTTTTTTGTTTATAAATTGTTATATTTGTTTTGATAGCTTTGTTAAACATTGGTAATGTAAAACTTGAACAGTAAAAAAACAGCTTTATCTCACTGTGCAAAGCATACATTATTCTTAAATGTTAATTTTTCAAACATAAAGAAATGTTTTATGAACCGTTGCATTACATTATCAAGTTGATCAATCTTATTGTTTCCCACAGATAACACATGTAAGTTTGGAAGAGAGTCCATATTTTCAAGTCTTGTAATTCTGTTATTGAACAAAGTCAAATCTTCAAGTTTGGTGAGTTTGTCCAGGCCTTCAATCATTTCAATGTTGTTAAAAGACATGTCTGAAACAAACAAAAACTTTGATATGTTATGTATTATGTGTTATTTTTTTGAAATAATACATATTTTATCTGTTTGATATATTGTTGTGACATTTTTGTTTCAGTTTGTATGTGGTCTCACTTTAAATTTTAGTGCATAAAATGGCGCTTATTAAATCATAAAATCTTGGATTAAATAAAATGTAGCCCAAATAACACTATTCCATACATACCTAACCATCTCAAATTAACTAAAGCATCCATTCCTTCGATTTTCTCAATAATGTTGTTGTCCATTTGAAGCTTTGTCAATTTAGTAAATTGCCATAGATTGTCCACTTTTAAGATATCTAATGTAAAAAGTGCAGGATGTTAAACACAAATAAATAAACAAACATGCAATTATCGATGACTCTATTGAATGCAGCTACAAATGAATCTAATTGCACTTACTTCTAAAATCAAGTCTAAGTGATAAAACATCACAATAATCGACTCCCTCTTGTTTGGCAATCTTTCCAGCTTCTTCTTTTGGCCCTTGCTCTTCAACGGCCTTTCTAAGCATTTCATCGTCAATAACCGAAGGCTCAACCGTATCATACAAACGACTCATCTTTTTAGTTTAATTACCGTTTAATAAAACTAAAACACGTTGTTTGGAATACAACAAATCACAAACTTCAATTGTAAACAAACATTTCGAACTTAGCTTTACTACGTTGCTATGGTGGTCATTGTGTAAAATGGATGACCGCAGAGTTTTGCGTTTCAGACATCTTTTAAAGAAGTTCAGAAGGTTTATGTCTATATTAACAAAAGCGGTTATTAAAAATTAAACTATGAAGCAATATACTTTTTATCAATATCAGAAACTTTAAACTTTGGCTGATTCCACGGACATAGTTAGTTACATCATAAAGCTCTCTGTTTTAAATTTCTTACAAGTAGCAAGTTTTGCAGCACATGTCATTTATAAAATGAAACGTAAAATGTAAACATATAATCAAATTGCAAAATATTGAGATGTCTAAATCAGCTGGTAAGTATTTTGTGCAAAAGTACACGACAACTGTTTTGTAATATGTTTTTTTTATTCAGGTTCGCTGAACGAGTTTCGCTCTTTGTTGAGGGAAGATGAATTCATCGACTATTTTAACAAGTTTAACTGCCTTCCTGTAAGTTCTTAGGTCACCTAATTTTAAAATTGCTTGTTATGGCTATTGGTCACGTGGTCGAAACCTTTTGCGTTTTGGCGGGAAGTATGTCAGCTTTGCGTTTTGGCGGGAAGTGTGTCAGACAATATTCAAGCAATAATCAATTTCGCAACACTCAAACACTGTATAGGTTATGTATGGTTACAGGTAGCTGGCATGTTCAGCTTAAAAATAGAAATATATTTTAGTCATTTTACATGAAATATGCACAGATCACAGTCTGTATGTACGGCGGTATCCACAGTCTGTATGTACTCTGGTGTCCACAGTCTGTATGTACCATAGTGTCAACAGTTTGTATGTACCGTAGTGTCCACAGTTTATACCGCGGTGTCCACAGCTTATACCGCGGTGTCCACAGCTTATACCGCGGTGTCCACAGTTTATACCGCTGTGTCCACAGCTTATACCGCGGTGTCCACAGCTTATACCGCCGTGTCCACAGCTTATACCGCGGTGTCCACAGTTTATACCGCGGTGTCCACAGTTTATACCGCCGTGTCCACAGTTTATACCGCCGTGTCCACAGTTTATACCGCGGTGTCCACAGTTTGTACCGCGGTGTCCACAGTTTGTACCCAGTGTCCACAGTTTGTACCATAGTGTCCACAGTTTGTATGTAACTGGTGTCCACAGTTTGTATGTAACTGGTGTCCACAGTTTGTATGTAACTGGTGTCCACAGTTTGTATATACCGTAGTGTTCACAGTTTGTACTTCAGTGTCCATATAGTTTGTACCGCAGTGTCCACAGCTTGTACCGCAACTGTACACACTCTAATACACCTTGGGGTACTCGGTGCTGCACACACTGTGCTTACTGTTGTACAGTGTGGCACACACTGGGTACAATAATAAATTAAAGGTATTTATTTATTTGACTGATTAGTTACTCAAACCCAATTTGCTTTTAAGGCGTTTTCACAACTTGTGGTGTACAGCAAAAAACAAAGAACATTTTTGCTGGATCCTAAATTACCAAAGAAAAGTTATGTAAGTTTTTCAACTTTTTTAGGTTCGTTTGTTAAAAGCTTTGATGTGTTTTTAAAATCGTTTTCACTCAGTCAAATTCCTACTTAGGTTTTAAATCGAAATGGTTTAGTAGAATGGTTATGGAGAAAACGGCTGAAGTTATTTGTCAAGAGTCGTTTATATCATGAATACCGACTATCAGTTCATCTCATTAAACATGATTTAGTGCGAAATGATTCTGTCAGCATTAAAGCTTCTGGTAAGTTTTGATATGAAATAGATGTTGGAAAATTGATCTGCTTACATATCTAGGTTTCTTATTTTACAAAATTCATTTTTTTCGCTTTAATATCGATGATGCTTAAACTGTATATAATTCTTTCATATTTGCTCAGAGCTTAAAAGCATCAGAGATTCTTTAAAATGGCTGCAGAAAAAATGTTTTGGCAAAGTATCTGCTATGAGAAGATTTCGTAATTTCCTGCTGCAAACAACGAATGGATATCAGTTCTTTCAGTTCTGGCTGGATACTGAAAGACTGTAAGTTTAAGTCATTAGCGTGGCTTCTTTTCTTTGTCCCTTATAGTAGCAGGACTAGGTTATAAAACATGGGTGATCTGTTGTGCATCCCATGTGGATGTGGTGGTTTCATAAACAACATGCCTGTTTGCAAATTACAAAGTAGACCTTTGCAACATTGTTAATGTGTTTTTTTTCTGTGAAACATTTAACTAACATAGCAAACACATTGCTAACCACTGGGTTGAAGCATTAACTATGAAGTGTTCTATTCAAGAAAATCGCTGACATTAGTTTTAGCTTAGAGCTATGAATCTGGTTTCTTTTGGTTATGATACAAGATATGAAAATGTACATTACCATGACAAAAACAACCGTATTCATGTTTTTAATTTTCCAATTTGCTTTTCCATGTTTTTTCAGGTATGAAAATATAAAGAAAAGATCGAGTTCTTGCATGGAGTTGTTCAATGAAATCAAAGAGAAATATTTCACAAGGTCAGGAAAGCTGTCGGTACCTCAACATTTACTTGATGCAGCTTGGGAGAATCTTCCAGAAAAACACACAAGTAAAGATAGAAAGAATTACAATGTCACGTTCACTCTTTGCTTTCAAAAGGTTAATGATGTTTGTCCTTGTAATGTGCTGTTTGTATTGTATGTGTCTTACACTTTTAATCTTACTAGCAGAATAACATCTGATCAGGTTATATAATGTAAATATTTTATCTTATACAATTATGTAGCCAATTGAGCATAATAATGTTTCTCTAAATGTGTAGACTAGTTGTTGTTAATCTTCTATATTACAGTATTTTTACAATTTACAGCTTTGTATACATCGTTTAAAAACGTTTTGGGTGCCTCGTTACATTATGAGTGCAAAGATAAAGACACAATCTGAAGAAGAAAAGGCTTTCTATGATTTAGCTCTCTGCTATTTGAGGGGAAATATTCCGGAAAGTTTTATCATTCCTGAAGATTTTGCTCGTGTGGCTTTAGATATAGGTAGGATTTGTAGGAATGAACATTTTGAAAAATTAGGCATCATTGCTGCCTTTTATTTTGTATTATTTTATACTTCTTTGGCAGAGACTGAAAATGCCATTTTATTTGGGAGAAATATATATCTCTAATACAACAATTGGTTGGACTTCATTTTTTGCCATTACTAAATTTGGGATTGGGTATAACATAGAGTTGCCGTTTGTCACAGGTTGAGAACTAATGACGTAAAATAAAATCATACTTAAATTAAACAGTGATAACAACTCTATAACACGTGTTAATCATATAACATTGGGGGTTCTTACACCTAACTGTGGTTCTTGGTATTTCTTAGATGATGAACTGAATTCAAGTGATTCCGATGGAATTGCAACTCCTGGTATCGATGTCACACGTCCGGGTGGATACAAAGACACGATACTTGATGCTGCTGGGAAGGAAGTAAAAAAGAAGAAGTCTTGGATGAAACCAAGAAAACCAAAAGTCTCATTTGCAATGCACGCACCCCCAGGGGAGTCCAGCAGTGATGAGAGCTGCAGAAAAGATAAAAGGCCGATGAAACGTACGTTACAAAGAAGTAAGTATAGAAAGTCAAAGAAATCAATAAGTGCGCCAAAAGGTCGAAAATTGAGAACTGGTTCTGCTGATGTGACGAGCTCTCATCGTCATCATCAAGCTATGTATGAAGCTAACAACAGTGATGATGAATATGAAGATGTGGAGGAGGGTAGCTCTGATAGTGGGAATTCTGCAGAGGAAGATGAAGAGTCATCTCATCGTGAGGGGTCGGATGGTGGAAGCGAGAGCTCAGAAAGTTGGGAAGGTGTCCATGATAAGTTCAGGAAGAGCAAGGGTGATAAAAAGTTCATCTTTCAAGAAAGACATAGAAGCAGGTCAATTGTTGCCAGGAAGCAAAAGTTTGAACAGCTTCTTCAGACAGCAACTTACAGGAGAAGCAGTGTTACTTATGATCAACCAAATAAACAAATTAAAACAAAGGGAAAGAAAAAGACAGAACAAACAGTAAGAACATCAGCATATAGCATTAGTAACATTTGCTTATATAAACGGGCCCCTTTTTTTGTCATTATGAATCCCAAGTGCCATCCTAGTTTGTCATCTTTTGCGCCCCTTAAACAGAATCCTAAAATCACTACATTTTTAATACAACACCTGTTTTTAATTTTTGGGCTTTAAAATCATTAAAGGCAATAGTTATCAACTATAAGAGTTGGTAAATCATTTATATTATTATGAATGAATGAATGAATCCCTTACTTCATCCTCGCGTGGCCGGAAAACGACAGTCGTTATCACACGGGTTTAACACCTCGTGCCAGCTTACGACTTACCAAGTTTGTTACTTTGTGGGTAATTATTATTTTTTTTGTTTTTTTAATTTTTTTTATATGTATGGCTGATAATTTGGACAACCCATTAGTGACCACTGGGTTGGAGCAATTGTCGTTAAGTGTCTTTCTCAAGGACACATACGCCAACAATGGTAGCACCGACGAGCCTTGAACTCATTACCTAATGGTTACAGGCAGGTGCGCTAACCACTACGCCACGGCGCTGGACAAATTATAACACTTCGTCTTCAGCATATAAAGTTGTGCATATTAATATAAAAACACATATATATTATGTTTTTATTAGGTCATAGATAATGTGACAGAAGATGACATTGAACTTGGTGGTTCGTGGGAGTCGATGGCAATACAACAGCAGAAAACACAAGGCAGAAGAGGAACTGCATATCCTCGTCTAGAATCTCCATTGAATATGGAGAACATAGGAGGAAAGGCTTTGCTTAAGGTGATCATATTAATGTAAATGTACTATTGTTGTATTGTGTGTCCTAGCAAGATAATTGCAATTGTATCTTGTTTGTTTGCTAGGTGTAGCAACCATGCTCATTTTCTTCCAATTACATATAATTATGTTGTATGCGTCTTTTAGCAACTGTTGTTTTGTCATTATATTCTATCTTTTCGTTTAAAACTTGTTCTAAATCTTCGCTTCTGTAATCACGGAGACAAATACAGTTATTAATATTATCTTCTGCAGGCTGCTATGAGACTACCCACACCAACCAATGAGAATGAAGGATTTCTCGGAGCCACCGATTCTTTCTGGAACCTTCCACCAGATAGTTCGCCGTCTCCTGATCCACGAAGAAGGGACTCAGATGTTTCAACTTCTGAAAATAAACTTGGTGGATCAAGGTAATCTGTAGATTATGCTTATTTTTATTAATATGTGATGAATTACTTCATGGCGAACGGTGCAGACATTTTTGACAATGACTTTTGTGGTTTTAGTATAACACAGTGTTAAATTACTTAATAGCGAATGTTATTTTACAAGCCTAAACACTTTGGCCAACGGTATCTACTAAATTTGTGATTGACAGGCTTGTCAATTGACAGCCTTTACTTTAACAAATTACATAAATATCATTGTGTTTATTTTCTCAGTTCTGGAATGATGTTGACTAAGTTATCGGGCCGAAGAATGAGTCGGAAAGGATCCCAAGATTCTGTTGGTTCGACTGCTACTGTTGCTACTACAGTGATGAAGAAACGACGTCCCGCTGTTGCCGCTCCACCGAGAAAAACCAAAGTGTGTAAATAACCAACTTTAATAATATAAGTGGGCAACGCTGATAGTAATTGGCTATTTGTATAAAACTCAGGTGACAACATTGACGTTTAGTTTATCCGGTGATGGACCGAGTGAACAATCTTCACAAGTTCAGAAAGTGGAGAAACCAAAAAAGAAAGAAACAAAACGACCTGCTTTGGCATTTCGTGCGAATAAGAAAAAAATTGTTTTAAAAACCATTGATAAATTGTGAGACTCTAAATAGTAACATATAGAAAAGTTCAAAAATAGCTTTTTTATAATTTAACTAATTAACATGTTTAGTAAAACATCCAATTAAACAATCGTACACTTTAAAGCAACGGACTACCAAAACATTAATAATTTCCAAGCATATTTGCATATAAATACATTCAAACGTAGCACACTACTGTTTTATTGCTAAACTTGTACACTAATCTACAAAAATGTCTAAACTACCAGGCCTCAATGATTGTAAGACGCCAAAAGTGGTAAAAAAATATACTTTGGCATTAAAATATTAAAAGTGTGACTGATTGCAATGTGTGCTAAATCGTCAAGGTAAAACCAAAGTAGCATATGTCACATTTCTGAGTTTTGCTTAAACATTGCAAAAATTTGTCTTATGTCCAACAGCATGCAAAATTGTAAAAAAGACACCTGAAAAAATTTGACATGCGCTACTTAGGTTTTACTTTGACGAAACAATTATCAAACAATAAAAATCTGCTTTTGCTTTCCACAAGACCAAGCATTGTGCCTAAAAATGGAAGAATATTTTCAATGGAAAAAGACCATGATTACCGCAGTAAACCTGAGAACAATAGGATGATTCTGGCACTGCAGAGCGAGCATGTCGCATCCAATCCGTTCCGTCAGTTCCTAAACACCACGGACAATATTGAGATGGTTCATTACTTAAAGTTCTGGCAGGATGTTGAAGTGGCAAGATGGGATTATAAGTTTGGGATTATGACATTCATTATTTTCCTCGATTGTGTAAGTAATTAAACAAATTTGTTTACTTTTTCGTTAAAATCAAACAAATTTATTTATATATTGGTCTCAAGTTATAGATTTTACAAATAAACACAAGCCACAGCAAAGAGAGATTAACTATTTTGGGAATGTATGTTAAATGTTAAACTCAACCTTTTCCTTTGGTAAAGTTTGCATATCTGCTGTGTTTTAAGCATGTTTTAGAGGACAAAGGGGGATGTTTTACTAAAAAAAAGTTAGGCCTTACAACGCATATCCTCACTTCTAATATATGTCTCTGTCACATGAATAAATAGATTTATCCCCCCAAAAAATAATTGTTGTAACTATTTACCGACCCCAGGTCCGATCAGTGGTCACCAAGTACTTGCTCCCAAACTCCCCGTATCGCATCGAATCTCCAGAAAATCTTCGCAAGTCCATCATCACAGAGGTAATGTCACCCGAGATGACTGAGATGCCGTGGCAGTTGTACAAACTACAGATGGAAGTTCTGGAAGATCTTAAATACAGCTATGAAGCTTATTGTCAGCAGGAAATGCAATCCTTCTACAATGCAGCTGTAAGTAATTTGGTCTAAGTGGTAAAGACTTTAAGTAATTTTACCTACAATATTCAGGTGTATTCAAAGTTGAGCTTGTATATTAAAACTAATATTTACAGGGGCCAACGCAATTAAATAAAACACAAATGAACTTTTTGAATCAACGATTATTTTTACATTATGGGTCATTACATGATATTCTATTTGACGCTCCTGCAAGCTTTTCTTGATCCTTTTCAAAATTATAACCACCAGTTGTGGTCTTTTAAAAGTGTCTACATTTCCATAGGATAGTCCGGCGCCGTGGTATAGTGGTTAGCGCGCCTGCTTGTAACCCAGAGGTAATGGGTTCAAGGCTCGATGCTGCTACCATTGTGGGCGTATGTGTCCTTGGGCAAGACACTTAACGGCAATTGCTCCAACCCAGTGGTTACTAATGGCTTGTCTAAATTATCAGAAATACATAAAAAAGAGAAAAAATCCAAAAAAAATAATTACCCACAAAGTAACATACATGGTAACTCGTAAGCTGGCACGAGGTGTTAAACCCATGTGATAACGACTGTCGTTTTCCGGCCATGCGAGGATAAAGTAAGTTACATTCATTCATTCATTACGTTCATAGTTGTATAAATTGTTTATTATTTCTATTATAAATAAAGGCTAAAGTAGACAAAGTGTTGTCAAGGTTGAACACAAACAATAGGAGTCCAAGGCTCGACAGTGCTACCATTGTAGCCGAACAAACAACAGAAGTAACTGCAAATATGATCAACAAATATATATCAGGCATTTAGAATGGATGAAGCAAACCATGAAGTTTCCAATTCATTTGGTGGATTCTCCAACACTTTATCATTGATGAGCCGACAAACAGTCCCCATCAGTACTCCTCTTGCTCCGAGATTACCAAATCATCTCCCATCCTTGGATGCTAATGAAGAGAAGGAGCAGGAGCGCATGAAAGCAGAGATGTTTCGTCGGATGGTGAGAGCACAAAAACTCTTTACTGAGGTTAACCTTCCAGGTGAAGATTACATTTCAAAGTTAAACCTAACGATTTTATCATATTTTAAATCACTCTATGGGTTGGTTCTTAAACTGGGGGTATATCGTATGTGTATGACTCAAAAGGGAGGACGCGAGAAGTAATAAAATTAACTGTAAACTGTTGCATGTGAATGTGATATATAACTAAATCTTTTTTTGGTTGGTTTTCTGGATTTTTAATTTTTAAAATGCTAATGGAATTATATTGGCAATTGTCAATTATAATGAAATTCGGCAAGTAGTATGTCTTAATTCTATGAAATTGCTGTGCTTGTTTATCAGTTGTCATGCAACATGCTGTTGTAGTAAAAATAATCACTTTCCTAGTTTCTTGCACAATTGTTTAAGTAGGGTGGTTTTATATTTGTTACCTCTTTGGCGTTCTTCTATTATTTGTAATATATATATATTAATTTAACAAAAACGGGGATCAGAGTTTTGCTCGGGTCTCAATTAGGGCTGTGCTTTAAAAAATTAAAAAACCCCAGGGGTAAATGGTTGAAACCAATCATTTATTTTCTAAAGAGAAAAGTTTGAGAATTTTAATATGCCAATCGCAACAGCAGCAGAATATTGTTTACAGATGGTCGAACTTATCAAGTTACCCAAGATGAGAATGAGTTGTCAGAGGATAGTGATGCAGATGGGAGGATTGTGTCCCCACCACCTCCTAAAGTTGTGCTGGGTAAATATGTTGATTCCTGAATAGATGAATATAACTTATTTGCCGTCCATGGCAGGAAATGAGATTAGTGATACCACGGGTGTTCTGTTTCATACACCACATTACAACTACACATATGCAACTTTGTGGAGGATTCTTTTTTTGGTGATTTTTTTTTAATTTATAGCTGATAATTTGGACCACCCATTAGTAACCACTGGATTAAAGCAATTTTTCTTGGGTTTAAGCAACTTGATGTGTAAAACTCCCATTAAATTCTAAAGAAATTAAAAATTCTTTTACCTATAATTAAATTTTCTGTCTAGGATTCATCCACTCAATTACTGTTTTACTGTGTGACTGTGAACCTGCCTTGACGAAAACTTATGTTTAAATATTCTTTGTTGAACGTAAATAATGAAATGTAAACCAGCATCTTGTCATCTGTTATCAGAACCTAAAGTTGACATGAAACTTCTCGCATCAAAATCAATTCGTCAATACCCGGACCCCAACAATCTTTCGTCTTCGCGAAGAAGTGTGAAAGTCGTTGAACGACATCAAAACACGTCAGGACTTTACAAACCAATTAAGCGTGGCGGACATTTCATACGTCGACCCCTTGTCAGACCTGCGTAAGTGAGAGCATGCTTGAATTATTTTTACAAATGCCCTTAATGAATAAAAAAGTATAACTTGTTTTATTCTCGCGTGGGCAGAAAACGACAGTCGTTATAACATAGGTGTTCTGTTTCATACAACTCATGCCAGCTTACCAGTTACCACGTTTGTAACTTTGTGGGTAATTGTCTTTTTTTATCTTATTTGGCTGACAATTTAGACACCCATTAATGACCACTGGTGCGCTAACCAAGTGTGTTAGGGAGATCTTTTAAAGTTGATGTTTAAAACTCACAACTTTTTGATTATGTCATTAATATAAAAGGGTTTGTGCAGAATCTGAAAAACTAAAATAGGTTTAAATACATAAACATGCAGTGGCAATAACCAGACAGAATTGAAATTTACTTCCTCTCCTTTTTTTAAAAAAGTATCTAGTGTGCTTTTTTCGCATAGCCTTAACGGCACGAAGGAGATTAATGGTGTATAAAAGAATTTTTGTTGCTTTCATTTGTTGTGAAGTTTTATTTTAATTTAAATAAAAAGAGGCATTTTAATAGATTAGGTCAGGTAGGAGTGGTGAACATAGCTTATTTAAGTAGTATTCTATATTAAGGTTTCATTATTTTTCAACTTCTCATTTGGAAACACTGTGTTGTGCGGTTCTCCAACACTCTTTTTTGTGACCACCAAAGTAAATGCAAAACTTATCATTAAGATTCAATATTTTTTCAGAAATTTTAACGAAGTTCTTCGAGATCCTACTCATCTTGAGTTTTTCAAGCGATATTTGAAATCATATCGCTCGGATCAACCAATCCTGTTTTGGGTTGCCGTAGAAACGATGAGAAACACAGAAAATACAAAAGAACGACAAAACAAAGCTCGGCTTATTGTTAAAAGATATTTTCACAACACTAAAATACAAGCTGTGAAACTACTGCAATGCAATGCTGATATTATCAGGTAAGTATTCCTGGTCTAGCTGGTATAGACCATAATGTGTGTATTTAAATAAATAGTTCTTCTGAAACAAAAATTCGCTCTGTAAAAAGGGTCAATCGATTTGTTAAGGTTTTTAACTTTCTCTAAAATTTAACTAAACTTTTTTTAACTTATATATTGGAAATTTTATAATGGATAACCTTCTAAAAATTCAAGGAAAAAGATGATATTCAGGATTAGAATCCAACGACTAGTTTTATTACTAGTTAGAAAACTTGTGCCTTAATTAACTGTTGTTTTGCATATTAAAATTCACCTATATAAAACACAATTATTTAATACTTAATTTATTTCAAGAGAAATCCCCTACCTGGACGTAGTAACCACTTCCATGTTGTTTTCTGCACAAAATGTGATCAGCAAAGCTCTGGAGAACCGATGGTTTCATAAATACGCTGATACTTTCCTAGATTCTATCTTTAGCAATCCAGTTCATGATGTTGCGAGTGTGTGCAATAAAACTACCAAACTGAAACGTGGACATTTGGTAAGTGGTGGTTTTAAAACTTTTTTTAGCTAGTAACAGGTCAGAGATTTTTGTCTTTTCATTTTTTAGTTTGGATCTTTACCTTTTTGAGTATGAGTAAAACATACTTTGGTAGCGAAGATTTAGAAATATTTTAAACAAAAAGACAGGATATAGCGACAAAACAACAATAGTTGTTAGAACTTGTTTACAGTTAAAAACATCTTTACATTTAATTGAAAGAAAATAGGTGGTGGCTACACCTAGCAGACAAACAAGCCTTTTATGTTTAATCATTATCAAGTTAAACTTCTAATGGATTCATATTTTTCATGTCTTCCACAGACTAGAGCTTGGGTGATTTTCAACTCGTTCATCAAGCGAGCAGCAATGTTTATGCGTCATATACGAGAGGAAAGATTCTTTAATTTATTTTATTCTTTCCTTGAACGAGAGGTTGATAAAGAAGATGTGGTTCGCCCTGTGTATGATAGCATGCAGTCTGGTAAGCAGATCTCAATTTAATATACTAATAATAAGACTTTATTTATATCTTTGATTATGAAAGCAGAGATAAAAAAAATATTTTTTTAGAAGTAGGTCAAATTATATCCTTTCTTTTCATTAAAAATATTTTTAAATCGTCACTACCGCAATCAAAAATTTAAAAATAATTTAATGGAAATGACAAGATATAATTTGACCTAAATTATGTTTCATCATATTGCAAAGTTATTTTATGAATTATTTTATAGCTTGTAAGTTGACAGCACATGTATACATAAGGTGTTGGTTTCATACTTCTTCTTAATTTATAATTTTGTTTCTTAAGGTGATTTAGTATAGTACCGCACTTTATTAAACTTTAAAACAATATCCCTAGTTAGCCCTATATAAACTATCCAGAAAAAAATAGTCACCCACAAAGTAACATACATGGTAACTCCTAAGCTGGGACAAAGTGTATTAACACCCGTGTTATAACGACTGTTGTTTTCCAGCCACGCGAAGATAAAGTAAAAAGTAAAGTTACATTCATTTATTCTTTTATGTATCAGTTGCCAACCATTGTTATATCAGATATTGTTGCAAAGCGAAGTATCAACACGATGCCATTGATTGATCTTTCAAGGAACGAAGAACCAGAGAAGGAAAAGAAAAGTTTTAAACAACGAATAATTAATGGACAACTTGTTACTTTTAACTTGCTACCTAATGATTTAAAATTTTGGAGAGAAATGCAATGGTATAAAATATTCTTTATACCTGGGCTAATCATTAATTTGTGTTTGTACTTTTAATGGTAAAAATGCTGCAGTTTAACTTAATTTAAAAATTGCTATTATATTATAAGATAAAAGGTAGTTAATTTTTAACTTTTCGTCGTATTGCAAAGCTTGATATTTTGCCTGGTAGCAACAGACTATTATAGAGCAAAGTTAATAGTGACATTGGTGTAAAACCAAATTAATTTTACCTTATTCACGTTTATCTATTTTGCGAAATTTGTCATTAAGCACATCTGTAGTGCTGTAATATGTGTTTATAAATAGTCCGTTGTTCTTATACAAATCATTGTCCCAACAACAGTTACAAGTCACTTGCTGATTGTTCTTCTGCAATGAAAAGCATTGGAAAAGAGAGAGAAGAAGATAAGAAACATTTGAAGCAGAAGGCATCTCTTATTATTCATTGTTACCTTGATTCTAACATTGCCCCTTCTGTTCGGGTTAGTCACAGTTGGATAAGTTTCCTTTTTTGCTCTTAAGTTTATTTTTTTTATCTGCGTTTTTTGTTTACCTGCGTTTTTGGGGGTTTAAAATTTGATGCATTTTTATGGCATACATTTATGTGTTCAATATTTTGGTATAAAGCTTGGGTATTTGTTTGAGCCAAAGCAAATAGGCTATATATATAGCCATCGCTGCCAAACAATCTGGTTAAAGTCCCCTTATTCATGTTATGTTTCCTTTTATTCTAACAGTTCTAAGTTAAAAATTACCAAAGGAACGTGAAATTGACAATAAGTTTTATTCCTAGGTGAACGTTCCACAAGAAGTTGCAGAAATAACGTGCGAGTCGTTACAAAACGGATTAATCGACCGCGGTCTCTTCCATGAGGCAACAATATACATATTTCCACTTTTGCTTGTTTTCTGGAAAAAGTAGGTGATGGTCTGATAGGTAATATTCCTGGAAGAAAGTTAAGTTCTACCTTTGATCTTTAATGTCTTATTTATAAATTCTAAAGTCTAATGCTATGGTTTGGGGGCTTGCATAGTAAACAACAGAAAGCAGATATTATGCTCAACACTAATACTGGTATTGATACACTATGTGTTCTTGGGCAGGACACTCAGTGAACATTGTTTAAAACCAGTTTTAATTATAAGGTTTAGCACCCTGATTTTTGGGATAATGGGCCAATTCTGGCCTAAATATTTTATTCTATGCCCAAGAACCTTACCAAATAAAAATATATAAATTTTTAGACGAATTTTTGGGTACTTTAAATTATTTTTAATATCAAATCATATTATCTGTGTTTCCTTGCTTAGCATCAAGATTATGTTGTTAGAAAACTCTAGAAACATAAGATTTGTTAATTATTGTTTAACACTTGTCCTCATGAGTTGGGAAGCTGTGTTCCAGATTTTGTGAGGAGTTTTATAAATACTCCCCTGTCCTATCCAAGAAGTACAGACGCATCTACGGGTTGAAGATGACCCCCGTCATCGCTGCAGCTCTCAGAGAGAAGAAGAAAGCAGAGAAAAAGGCTCCTCTTAAGCAGAAGAAGTCCTCCCGCATCACAACAGCAAAGTTGCCGAACTATCTTCATATGGATCCAAACAAATTTAAGAAACGAAGGGGATCCGCCCATGGAGGTACTGCTTTAATTACTGTTTAGTTTGTTTTGGAAAACATTTTGTAATTCAAATTGAGTGAATGAATGTAACTTACTTTATCTCCGTGTTGCCAGAAAACGACAGTCTTAAACACGGGTGTTCTGTTTCTTATACTTTGTGTCAGCTTACTGGTTACCAAGTATGTTATTTTGTGGGGGATTATTTTTTAAACGTGGCTGATAATTTGGACAACCCATTAGTGACCACTGGGTTATTGTGTGTTTATTCTTTTAACACGGTGCTCATTCAGACGACATGGGTCCACGCTTAACATTCTCAGTGAGCAAAGGTGTGACTTGGATTGAACCAATAAGAAGAAGGAAGTGCACTGTCGTCTCTACTGCCAGGTGCGTAATGCTGTTTGGCTAAAAAAACGACATTGTCAGTTGGTGAACTATGGCATTGCCTAAAACTAGAGTGGAAGTTTTATTGTAACGTATTTATGTTTATTTGTTTTTTTACTACTCTATTCTTGTGTAGCCGAAAAACGACAGTCTTTAAACACGGGTGTTCTGTTTCATACACCTCGTGCCAGCTTACGTGTTACTAAGTACATTACTTTGTGGGTGATTATTTTTTGCGATTGTTTTTTATGTATGGCTGATAACTTGGACAACCCATTAGTGACCACTGGGTTGGAGCAATTGCTGTTGCGTGTTTGCCAAAAAACACATATGCCCACAATGGTAGCAGCGAAGAGCCTTGAACCCATTACCTCATGGTTAGAGGCAGGCGCGCTAGCCAACTGTGCTAGGTCCCCTTTAAAAATTCCTAGACAATGCGCTACTTTTATATAGCTCATACAGAAATATGTAAAAATATGAAACTTTTTTTAAAGAAAATTAGGGCAAAAACTTTTTCTCCAAAGTAGAAATCTATAGCGCGAGTACCTTCTGTTGTTAGTGATGTAATAATTAGGTGTATGTTTGTTTGTTGTTTAATATAGACGTACAGAAGATAAAGAAACATGGATAGGCTAACTGCATAGAAAAAGATCGGTTTTGTGATCAGACTTAATTAAACTTTATGTGTGTTTGAAACTTCTGTTTTTTGTTATTTTATTTTGGGTGGATAAGAACTTATAAACTGTTCAGTCTATTCTTCGGAGGCCTAAACAGTGTATAACAAGTTTTAACAACTATTATTTTTATTTTTTGTGCAGTCCTGATCTGCGTATTGTACTCAACACTCTTCCTTCAACTGCTGGTAGCAGAAAACGTTCAGTGTCTTCCAGAAATGATTCGAGTCCTAAGTTGCCACCAGCAAGATCTGGTGGAGGCAGAAGGACCGGTATTATTGATGTATCAGTGTTGGAGCAGTTTGCCAGCATAGCACAGAACTCACAATAAAAGCAAATTAAGAAAGCACAGAACTAACATTAAGATAGCACAGAACTAACAATAAAAGCAAAAGTTAAAAGTTTGATAAACAGTTTATAAGTGAACTGTGTGCGAGTTATAGGCATGACATGTGTTATAGAAGACAGAATTATTTAAGATTTAGGACACAAAGAAGCCAGAAAGGATAAATAAATTTATTGGGTTAGGAGAATTAAGAAATATGCCTTTCGAATTCAATTCCTTGTTATATATTATATTAGTTCTTTTGGTTGAGGGATAGCTATTTTATAAAACCCTGAAAAAGAAAAAATGTAACCCAACCGATATAGAAGGTGTAAAGGTGTGATATATTTGTGTATTATGCTCCAAAATAAAATTTGGCGTACATATACTGAAGGGGTCTAGTAGTTAGCAAGCGTGATTCTCTTGGATTGTTAAATTTGTTATGCAGATTTACAGGTATGCTTGTATATTCTCCATTTTGCTTTGTGTATAACATCTCTATGCAGTTGTTAGCCACTGCAGTTTTCATTTTAACATGACTAAATATGCTTCTTATTTTTGGTCAGTTATGATTGTTTTGTTTTTCCATTATAACCGGATCTTTGGGTCGATCCTATTTAAAGCCAACTCCCCCCATTGTACGGATCCTATATTTACGTGCACTTTTGTTACTATTAGAAGTTTAACTAGAAAATAATTGAACATAAATGGCTCGTTTGCCTGATAGGTGTAGCTATCACGCTTACGTTCTTTAAATAAATGTAAACATGTATTAACTGTAAACGCTAATAGAGAAAAATAATTGCACATATGCTGTACTGTGTTGGACTGCTGACAATTCAAAAAAATCCATAACGTTGTTTAGAAAAATCGTTTAGTTCACGTCATAGGAACAAAACTTACTGAGAGTTTTACATGTTAAAGTTCAAATCAGCTCTATTTATAACGTTTCTTTTTTTACTATGTTTTATTATATTGTTTCCATGCCACTATGTTCTATGTTTAATTCAACCAGTGTGTGTTTTATATTATGTCTATGTTTTTGTTTATATATTATTTCTATGGATTGTGGTGATGTGGCAGTGGTTTGAAATATGCTTTACTTGAATTGTGCATGGTGAGCTGTTAACATCAAAGTGTTGAGTCTATAGATACAGACTTCTAATAAGTAATAGTCAAAGACTACTGTAACTGAAACTAGATAAAGACTTCCAACACTACATCCTAAAACTAACTACCCACTTTTTACCCTCAAAACATTCACACAGATATTATATTTTAGTTTTTATTTTTAAATAGAATGTAACTTTGGCACAAGCAAATTTTGCTGTAAAATTTAAATCAGTAAAATTTCACAAGAAGTTTGTTTGAAACTTTACCATGTTGATCAAAGTTTATTCAAAGTCTATCTGCTCATCATCCATTTCAAAGTCTGGAATGTCCATATCTCTGTTAAATAGAGAATTTTTTGTTATTATATGATGGGATTCCTTTTAAGCAAGCAAATATTTAACATATTGTACTAACTGTCGCATTGTCAATTTTTATAGCTGTTAAATTGTCAGTTTATTTTTGTGTATTTAAATGGAAAGGCAACATTTGTTAAGTTTATATTGGTTACTTACTGGGGAATTACGTCTCCTCTTATTAGTCTTCTCCTCGACCACCAACTTCGTCTCCAAATTCCTCGATGCCACCATCTTCTTGTGCGCGGCTTGTTTACTGTTACTGTTACCGCCAAACTGCACTCAAGAAGCAACAGCATTGCGAGTAGAAAAACAATTCTTCGATCCATCTCTTGGCATTTGCTAGAAACTGTGTGTGCAACGTTGCAAATGCGTGGCTTTTATGCAGAACTTTGTTGTGATTAGCCGAACACTGTGTCAGCTTTTGAATTCATTTTCCATGAATCATTTTAAAACATTTAAAGCGAGAGCAGTAATTTAATATTTATATTTAAATAAATCTTCAGTAAATTCCATGGTAATCTAATACTTTTAACTCTTTCAGGCACTCACTAGTAATATTTAAATTAGAGCAAAACTGCTGAACTCCTGTTGCCGACTTACATAGTATAATTCTTTGAACATCATATATCTATGCATGATGATATACTCATGTATGGTAATGTATAGGTAGAATTAATTTGAAGCTTTTATTGTATATACTGAATTGAGAGCAGTTCTACCAACCTTCTTTGGTATTTGGACAGCTCAGCCATCATAAGTGACACGTTGCCCTAATACCCAATCAGCAACAGATACATGTAATGTTGCAAAAATGCGCCAATGTTAAGTATTGAAAATTGTAGTTAGATGTGCATATTTCAAACGCTTGATGAATTGAATTATAATAAATGCTTGTGGTTTGAACCACCAACCAGTCAATTTTGTGTGATAACTCAAAAATTGTAAAGATGTAAAAACTTTTTTGTTTGTTTTTCAATAGTTTATATCTCATGGATAATTCTAATGTAATATACCGATGTAAATAACAAGATCATGTATGAAAAATATATTCAAATACAGCCACGGGCACTTTAGGAAAAAAAATGAAAAATGGCATATGAATAAATGTAATTTGCTTATCCCCTCGTGGCGAATAAACAATAATCGTTTTAATATAATATATGTTCAATTTTGTACACATTGTACTAGATTACAAGTTACCACAAATATAACTTTGTTGATTGTTTATTTTGTATTTTTATATGTATGGCTGACAATGTAGACAACCCATTAGTGCCCACTGGGTTGGAGCAATTGCTGCCACGAGCCTTGAACCCATTAACCTCTGGGTTAGAGGCATATGCGCTGACCGACTGTGTTACCGTGCTGGACAAATTACAGTGTAGGAATAACAATTTTGTAACGAAGTAAAAAAATATATTAATTTTATGATAGAATAAAAAATATAAATTTTTATTTAATGAATATGGGTAAGTATTAATTAACGTTTGAACAGTACCAGTTGTTATTCATACCAATTCTTCATTAAAACAGGCATAATGTTTAGCTTGCATGCCTCTTAACCTAAATTTTAAGTGTGAGCTGCTACTATTGTGGACTCATCACACATTTCTTGGTCAAGACACTTGACCACAAATGCCCAAACCCAGTTATCCCATATGAGTTGTCTCTTTTTAAAACAATTACCCAAGCAGGCACAAAGGGTGTGTAACAGTACATCCGTGTTATAAAAACTGGCGCTGCCCCACCACACAATGATAATTAAGTTACATACATTCATTCATGCAGTAACATATTGTAGAAAACATGTTTAACTATAGAAGTTTGAAAAACAGAACGTTTTACCTAGACTTTTAAATGGAAACTCAAATTACCCTAAAACCATTATGTATTTTGTTTTTTAAAATACTGTACAGTATAACGTATACTATAACAGCTAACTGCTTGGTTAATAATAAATAACTTCTTCCAATAGCTGAGCTGGTCTTATTATTGATACAAATAAAGGCAAAGGCATTTTATCCAGAATTTTATTTGTGCTGTTTGTTGACAGGATGAACCAATTATTTTGTAAGATATGTCAGTACATTTAGATCATCTGTTTCTTTATAACATAACTATATTGGTTTTTATCTGAAATCCATATGTCCATTGTCCATGTTTGGATCATTCTCTCTAATAAAAAATGGTAATGTTACGGAAATTTAACATTGTTATTACCCTATTTATTACAGAATAGTGAGTAGAATGCAAAAAAGGGCTTGCAAGAATTAAATCAAAGGTAATATTTTACAGAATCCTTGTGACTAGTTTTAAATGTTTGTTGTTTTTCATTCCGAACTTCCAAGTAAATGTCTACAGCATACATAAACCTCTATACCATTATTAGGACTGGGGTGTAGTTAATTGCTGTTACATATTCGGCAGTTTGATTAGTAAAAAAATCTTTCAGTTACTACTTACTGTATATTTTCATTTCCGCTGTATTGCTTTACAAACCTTAACCACCACTTCCTCTTTCCGTGCCAGCGAAATTTTTTGTTGATGGTTGCCCAAGTAGTTTGAATCAGAAACAATAAACCAAGCAGAAAGATGATTCTTCTGTCCATAGCTAAATATTTGTGACTTAACTATTCCAGAAGGCTTATTTTTAATAGATAGCTTGTGAGTTAGTCGAAGTAATTGTTATAATTGTTCAATAAAATATTCTCATAACAGTGGCAGTTATAAGCAGGGGTTAGGGAGTTCATTGAAATTATTTGCATTGTGATTGGCTGCTTGCTATACTGTCTCTAAAGATTCCTTGCTAGGCCTACTGTCTAAAACTGATTATATTCAAATCGTGGCTGTGTAGACCAACTCCTGCTATGAAGTTAATTTCTTTGAACAGCTTATCTACGAGTTGATATAATCCTCTGTGTAAATGTGTAAGAAAAATGGTTTGATTATTTCAATAGTTATGGCATCCAATGAACACAATAATACCAATTTAAGTTTTAATATATAGAAGGATGGGAGAACATGGGACACCTTTAGCACATAATATCCAAATATCCTGATCGTGTTTTAAACAATTAATAACGGTCTATGGTAGTCGTGAGGATGCGGTTTTATATTTCTTTGAAAGTTCTTTGTTTACTACCAAACGTGAGGAGAAAATATGATAAAAAAGTGTCCCATCTCCTCCCGCCCTAACATATAAGGTTTATTTGGTAAAGAAACTTCCAATAAATTAAATTTGTTGGATTATACATACAAAGTGCAGAATAATATTAATTTCAAAACTTTCAATTTTCTGTCCCATCTTTACCCCACATTGTACTTTTGCAAATATTAGTACTATTGGGAAAGATGGGATACCATTAACACCTAAATCACATATTTCCTGATCGTGTTTTCAAAAATTACCAAGGGAACAGATATTCCATTTGACCCCATAGTATACTGCATTTCGATTTTTAATTTATTGGAATATATATAGTAGGGTGGGGGAAGATGGGACACCTTTAGCACATAATATCAAAATATCCTGATCGTGTTTTAAACAATTAACAACGGTCTATCCGAATCGTGAGGATATAGTTTCGTAATTATTTTTTTTCTTTGTTTACTACTAAATGGGTCAAAAAAACGAGTTAAAAGGTGTCCCATCTTCCCCCACACTACTGTATTTTAATTTCCCACCCTACTATACAAATTCACCAAGGTGATCCTAGAATACAGATATTCTAGCGGCCATTTTCGATACCTTCTACTGGTACCACTAACCTAAAACTTTGACACTGTACTAACTAGACCCCAGCGGTACCGATTCCAAAATGAAAAATTTAAAATTCGAAAAAATATTAATTATGAATATTAATATTCGTCATAAAAACATATTTATAGAATTTTCTCCCGATCCAGCTTCGAATATGTTATAGCGCTAAGTGATACCTAAAGTATGAAACATTATTTTCTTTAAAAAAGTGCGGGGATAGATGTTAAATATAAAAAAGTATGATCATAACTTGAATCATATAAATATTATATTTTTGATTTTTTTTGCGAAAATATACCTTTCGCATACATCTATGTAGGTCACTAGCATGTTATCCCCATCGAAAAAAAAATTAATTTCAACTTTTTTTTATAACTGAATATTAATATTCGTCATAAAAACATATTTATAGAATTTTCTACCGATCCAGCTTCGAATATGTTATAGCCCTACGTAATACCTAAAAAATGAAACATCATTTTCTTCAAAAAAGTGCGGGGAAGGGTTCAGAATACAAACAAGTATGAGGGTCATAACCCGAATCATACAAGTATTAAATTTTAAAATATTTCGGCGAAAATATAACTTACGCATACATCTATGAAGGTCACTCACATGTTATCCCCATCGAAAAAAAATTAATTTCAACTTTTTTTTACAACTGAATATTAATATTCGTCATAAAAATATATTTATGGAATTTTCTCCCGATCCAGCTTTGAATATGTTATAGCGCTACGAAATACCTAAAAAAAGAAACATCATTTTCTTCAAAAAAGTGCGGGGATGGATGTTAAATATTGTGGAGAGTATTAATTACTCGAATTTCGTGTTTATATATTTTATTTGCACGAACGCAAAAATAGTACATATTAATCCACATAAATGTTTTTATAACAAAATTATAACTGTAAATATAAGAATATTGATATACCTAGTGAGGCTAAAAGTATCGGCGTTAAATGGTTTTGTATCAATTGCTCTGACTAATTTGTTTACTACCTATGATAACTATGTGTTTTCAGTTATAATCTACAGGAATCCGACGATGATCAACGAACAGACAACGAGGAGATCGCTAAATGTTTGGTCACTATTCCTCACTTTTTACTCTTCTATTAATTCTGCATCGTATTATTTTGCAGAATAGTAGAAGAGTAAAGTGTTTAGATTACAACTGCACAAAACTCCTCTCTGGTGGACCTTGCCAACAACGTTAAAACTCTATAAATGCCAAAGATGAACACATTCGCAAATTAAATAACGGAGGTGCAAAGATTATCATAAAATGGGCGAAAGCGACCTTGCACCTCTACTTCAGGTGTTTCTATAACAAACAGGTTTATCTTCCTTTCCTTTAGACATTCATTATTGTCTGCGACAATTCGATCGAGCCTATCAATTAATCTTAGAGGCTTCAGGAACAAACATCTTTTGTATTAATTGAAACAAATAAATTAAAATTCTTGATATATTTCCAGGTACGTAAGTACGGACAGGATAACCGTAAATAACCCGAAATTCGAGTAATTAATACTTTCCACAATATTTAACATCCATCCCCGCACTTTTTTGAAGAAAACGATATTTCATTTTTTAGGTATTACGTAGCGCTATAACATATTCGAAGCTGGATCGGGAGAAAATTCTATAAATATGTTTTTATGACGAATATTAATATTCAGTTATAAAAAAAATTTGAAATTAATTTTTTTTTCGATGGGGATAACATGCTAGTGACCTACATAGATGTATGCGTAAGTTATATTTTCGCAAAAAAAATCGAAAATATAATATTTATACGATTCGAGTTATGATCATACTTTTTTATATTTAACATCTATCCCCGCACTTTTTTAAAGAAAATAATGTTTCATTTTGTAGCTATTACGTAGCGCTAAAACATATTCGAAGCTGGAACGGGAGAAAATTCTATAAATATGTTTTTATGACGAATATTAATATTCATAATTAATATTTTTTCGAAATTTTTATTTTTTATTTTAGAATCGGTACCGCTGGGGTCTAGTTAGTACAGTGTCCAAATTTTAGGTTGGTGGCACCAGTAGAAGGTATCGAAAATGGCCGCTAAAATATCTGTATTCTAGGATCACCTTGGTTACAAATTCAACCTTTAGTGTAACTTTTGAACTTACACCTTGTTCTAGTAATGTTAACTTACAACAGCATCAAACAGTGTTATGCTTTGTTTTATTTAGCATGTACGTCAAAATGTATTACATGTCTTCGGCTAACTGCTCCATAATGAGAGTTTCTGAAATGTATGTGGTGGTTTAATTAATAAGCAGGTCCGAGGTTAGAAAAAAAGCCTATGTTACACGTAAACCAATAGTTTTTAAATATTTACAAATTAATAATCACTTACTCATTTTATTCTCGTGGTCACTTTCGTCAGGTAAAATCCCGTTCCTGAAAAATCAAAGTATTTATGTTCGCGGTTCTTCACTAAATTTAATTTAAAAAACAACTTTGTAAACGTGTACAGGCTATATAGTAGGGTGGGGGAAGGTGGGACACCTTTTTATTCTATTTTCTCTACCTATTTGGTAGTAAACAAAGAACATTCAAACAATTATAAAACTGTATCCTCACGACTCTCATACACCGTTGTTAATTGTTTAAAACACGATCAGGATATTTGGATATTATTATGCTAAAGCTGTCCCATCTTTCCCCGCCCTACTCTATAAGTTGTGTAAAATAATCGGACAAATTTACTTAAACAAAATTAGTGAATAAATCGTTATAATATATTCATTCACAAAACTTATAACTTACTGATCAAAGCTGTTTATTTTATTATCGTACCACACCCAACGACGCCGCCTTCTCGTCCAAGCGTTTATATTCGCACAGTGGACGACAATTAGCATCAGGATTAGAATAACTTTGCGGTCCATCCTCTTTAAAGATTGTTAAAACCTATGAATCGCTATGTGTGCACCCTTTTAAGCTGTGTAGGTCTAAGATTTCGGGCGCCTGTTTGTTCTCGTGTTGCCACTGGTATTTTCTCGTGCTAATAATTCAATACCCCTATGCTTACGAAATCTCCCAAGGTAGAAATAGATTTTTGCATTGTGTTAGACAGATTGTGACAAACAAAGTGCTCGTCATCTGCCGCGCTATATATCAAATGAGAAGCGGATGCGCGTTTTTTATGCATTACATGCTATTTTATTTCCAGTTAGTTAGTTTGTTGCTTATGTATAGTAGATTTTACGTGATTTTATTAAACCATGGTTGTCGGACCAGAATAAGGCACACGTAATTTCATTTTCAATTCTAAATGTGAAAGCAGTCGCCGGATTTCAATAGAAAGACGTATTAGTACATATGTAATGTAACTTAATTTATCCTCGCTTCCTGGCTGGAAAACGATAGTCGCTGTAACACGGGTGTTCATACAAGGGTTACCATGTATGTTACTTTGTGGGTGATTATTTTGTTTGGTTTTTATGTGTGGCTGATAATTTGGACAATCCATTATTAGAGACCACTGGGTTGGAGTAATTTCTGTTACGTGTCTTGCCCAAGGACACATACGCCCACAATGGTAGTAGCGACGAGCCTTGAACCCATTATACCTCTGGTTAAGATGCAGGTGCGCTAACAAACTGTGCTATGCTGGCGCCGGACAAGTAGTCTGCTTTACATGAACAAACGTTATTGGGTGATCGCGTTATGTTCTAATTGTGTAAGTTGTAACTTGTAATGTAAATGTAATGTAATGTAAATTACTTTATCCTCGCGTGGCCGGAAAACGACAGTCGTTATCACACGGGTTTAACACCTCGTGCCAGCTTACGAGTTGCCATATATGTTTCTTTGTGGGTGATTATTTTTTTTTTGGATTTTTTTTATTTTTTTTATGTATGGCTGATAATTTGGACAACCCATTAGTGCCACTGGGTTGGAGCAATTGCCGTTAAGTGTCTTGCCCAAGGACACATACGCCCACAATGGTAGCAGCGACAAGCCTTGAACCCATTACCTAATGGTTACAGGCAGGCGCGCTAACCACTACGCCACGGCGCCGTACTTGAACAAATCAACCAGATCAGTACTTTTTGGTTTTACTTTATTTTTAGATACGATGCTCGCGTTGTGATGTTTTACTCAGCAATGCACCAATTCCTCTGCTGTCACAAATTTGCTTAAGTATACAGTAAATTATTACGTCATTAGAAAGCTTTACCCTGTTGTTCGAGGCCTTTTATTCCAGCAAATTGTCATCGAAATCTTCCATGTCCATCATGTCGGGAGAATCCTCTCTGGATAAATATTTATGTGTTAAAGGTGTCGATTTTCAACAGCTTTCAAACACATGCAAATCATTAACATTTAGATTTAAGACCAACAAAATAATGTTGATTATGCTCATATGTAGAAAATTGCCCTTTAATTATCACGGTATTATGTTTCCGCAACTGTAATTTCCTTAAGAAAATAATATAAGTTTACTAACGGTGTGTTTTCGTCTCCATGCCACCAACGTCTGTGCACCGAACGTCGTCGCCCCCAAAGCCACCAACCCAACCTTCTTATTCTTCTTCGTGTGCTGGGTGCTGTTGTCGTATTATTCGCAGCATCACTGCACTCGAGCAGTAACAATACAACAAGCAACAAGATGATTCTTCGATCCATGTTTTCAACTGTTGTATCTTCACAACTTATTATTTCCGAAATAGGCTTGTTTTTATGCAGTGTGCGGCTGTAAATTAGCAGAACCAATGCTAATTGTTCTGCGGAATACCTCTATCAGATGACTACCGAAAACGCTTCGCTGGAAATTAAACGCAAATGTATCCATGGTAATCTTAGGCATCTCTGCTTTTATGAAATTCCTTTATTTAAATTTACGTTCCAGCTCTTTGCCGAACTCCTGTTGTCGAGCTTAATCTCCGAACCTGCTTCAGCTTCGGAGATAATACTCTTGTATGTAAATGTAAAAGGAAATTGTTTTGCGTGATTCTGAATCCAAACCCAGTGTTGTCGTTTCATTTTCTGTGAGAACGTTTTATCTGCAACATGTTATTGTATAGTACCGTGGGGTAGATGGGATATAGTAGCCTACCGCGTGGTAAGACCTTTAGCAGTTTATAGCACATATTATCCAAATAACTGACCGTATTTTTAACAAATAACAATGGTCTATGGCGGTCGTGAAGAAAGGTTTTGTAATTCTTTAAATGTTCCTTGTTTACTACCTAATGGGACGAGAAAATATAGTATAAAAAGTTGTCCCATCTTCTCCCACCCTACATAATATAATACTTGCGAATTCCTGCTTTCTATTTCAACTCCGTGCATATTCGAGTGTTTTATTGTAACAGATCACTATACTTTTATATTGCTATTATAATTCCAATCGTTCGTGTAATGGTTGCCAGGCATTGCGCCCAGTTTCGCGGCTAGCGCCGATGGTGTCACCTGTTATAGAGGGCGCCATATTGCCAGGTGTTTGTAAGCACTGGTCAATAATGTTACCAGACAATTTTCGTTTTTTTAAATAGTTTATATGGGCTTTCCAGTCGCATAAACCCCGCTTTTCTGCATTACGTCAAACATTGTTGTGTGAAAAAATAACCAGGTTTAAATTCGTCTACCACACCAAGACAGCAAAGACATGCTGATGTTATTCGTACAGTGTTTATTTGTTTTTTCATTGTGGTATATTTAAGTGGTGTAGCATTGATTTTTGCATAACAACACTATTTGTACTGTTTAGTCTGTTAAATGCTGCATAAGCATATTCTGCGTTGAATAAGTAGTGTTACGTAAAGTGTGGTCCGGGACGCTGCTCTAACGGCCTACCGCGACTGACCAGACTGATGTAGGGTTTCTTAATACACAGTTTAATAACATATAAAAACTACTATAATAAAACAACGAGAACAACGCTCAAACACTATAAAGTTTTGACCAATGTAACCAACAACGTTACAACCACGTTAAACCAATACACAATACAACGTTTCTACACCATATACACAACGAGAACTGCCGATCTTATGCAATCTTTGGGCCGATGCAAGTAAAACGAAGAAAAAGGCGCACTCGCGCCACGACGACCAATCACGCTTAGAGGTTAACAAGCGCGAGACGCATCAATTCAACGCAAAATGGAAGTAAATTGGTAAACAACACACAAGAACGCCACAGCAAACCACACACAGAAACCAAAACCGTTCAACGCTAAACGAAACAATACCTTACAGTAGCATCGGTGTAAGCGCGATTAAGCTTTTAGTTTGTAAATTAAAACATTAGGCCTTTAGTGGATAATCCGAATTAACTACGGAAGTTTTCAGAAATACATTCCACCAATCATTAGTTGACAGCGAAGAGGTTCGGAATATTCGGTTTGGATTTCACGAGTAATATTTAAATTAAACCTAAAAGCCGAACTCCTTCTGTAGAGTTAGTTCCCCGAACACCGAGTCTTCCACCGAATATAATCTAGCATGTAAATTTGTGCAAGGAAAATACGCTTCTAATTTGCATGCTGCTGGATATAGAAACTTACAGCAGTCCTCTTGTTCGTGCGTAAATGCTTCTGCGTATATTAGTTAGTTCTACGACCGTCGTATCTATGAGTTAACAATCCTGTATGTTAATGTGTATACGATTTACTTGGTCCTGCTTCCAAGCGACAGCATAGGGACTGCTTCATTTCAAAAGGAAATGTAGCAGCCACGTTTTAACGTAGACAAGATACTATAAGGTTTGTGAAAACGGCACAGTCCCAAATCACACACAAAAAAAATCACACACAAAAAAGGGTTCTAATTTAGAATGTCTAGTAGGGTGGAGAAAAGATGGGACACGTTTTTATCAAATTTTTTCGTCCCATTTTGTAGTAAAAGAATTAGAATTATAAAACCGTATCCTCACGACTTCCTTATACCGTTTTTAATTGTTCAAAACACTATCAGGATATTAAGTTATCAGGTGCTAAAGATGTTCTGTCTTCCTCCACCCTACTATGTAAAAACTCCATAATATAAATCTTTGTGAAATGTATAAGTGACGTGTTCGCTTTCTATTGTTCAAGATTGCTGGAACCTGACTAGTTATATAGCTCTGTACTTGTTGATATAGATCCCGTTTCGTCAAACAGTTGCTTTTTCGTCAAACAGTCTGTTGGGTACATATATGTGGGCCGACGATAGTCGTTATAACACGGATGTTCATACACCTCGTTCCCGCTTAATTACCACGCGTGTATCTTTGTGGGTGTTCATTTGGCAGAATTCTTTTATTGCATGGCGGACAATTTGGACAACCCATGATTGACCAATGGGTTTGACCCGTTGCCGTTAAGTGTCATAGTTGCCCAAGAACACATATGCACATGATTGTAGCTTTGATGAACCCGTATAAAGAATAGGCCATAGACAGGCGCGCTACCCACTGTGCCACAGCGTCAGTTTTAAATACACACATTAAGCAAGCGGTTTCCTAAATAAAAAGCGTAACCATGCTACACTGATGATAAAAAACAAGAGACGTTTTATTTTCTAAAGGTCATTTATTTCTGTATTTTAGCATTGTCGCTTTTCACGAATAGAAGTTTACTCAAAGTTTCTGAAGATTTCATCAGCCATTATTTCCTCTGAAATCAAATAATAACAAATCGTTATTTAGAACCATATATATGTTGTCTAGAAAGTATTTACAACGAATAAACTCTTCAATAACATTTCCAACCTTACTTGTTATGCATACTTACCAATATTTTCTCTTTCCATGTTCAGAAAGTTTCTCCTAAAAAGATTGGTCTGATATATAATTTTTACTTTAAATACAAATCAGCTTATGTACGACATGCTGTAGTACAGTTTAGGACAAGATGAGACCGTAAGCAACTTATATTTCCTGTTCGTATTTTAAACAACTATAACAGCATTACTTTGGAGTCGCAGGGCTACGGTTATATACCATTCTTTAAATATGCTTTGTTTACTATCAGATGGAACTAAAAAAAAAAGAATTAAAACATGTTCCATTTTACCCCCATCCTAGTATTGGCCTACACACCTGTGTTATCGGAGGGGTGAGTTAAAAAGTCTGAGCTTAAGAACAAATAGGTTGAATTATAAGCATCTTTCCAATCGTTTTAAAATATTAATTAAAGTTTGTTAATGCACTTACTGTATGTTCTCATTTCCTCTGAATGGTTTGTAAAATTTTCTCCAAAATTGCCGAATTTTCTTCAAGCTCCGTCCTTTAGATGAACAACTCCAATCGAAATTCAGCAAAAGTAGAAGCAGCAACAAGATTCTTTGGTTCATGCTTTAGTTTGGTATATTTTCTTTACGTATGTGATAATGCCCCTACAAGTCCCCCAATATATATTCAAATTACAGCTTGAAGCCGAACTCCTCTTCTCTTGTTACTTCTCTTGAACTGTGTATCTGCTGCTTTAACATACTTGTATGTAAATATGTAAGTACACCCGCGCGAGTTGTATCAAAAACACTGTTGACTTAAAACGTTAATAAGGATATTTTTGAGTTTATTGCTCATTGAAAAACTACAATCTATTATGTAAGTTGCCGATAACTTTATATTGATAAATTGTTTTTTTTATCGGAGATTAATGACGTCATCAAGTAGCGCGCTCACTGTTAGCATACTGCCGAGATGGGTTATGCGTACATGGTATAAACTAAATTGTCTATAATAGTACTGTGGGGTGTAAGACGGGACACCTTAGCACATAATATCCAAGTATCCTGGTTATGTTTTTAAAAATAACAACGGTCCATGGGAGTCGTTAGGATACATTTTATAATTCTGTGAATGTTTTTTATTTACTACCAAATGTGACGAGAAAATAGAATGAAACGGTGTCCCAATTCCCCCACACACATACTCGACTGTGTTCAATGCAATCCCAGGGTGATGTAAAACATACATTTTATATCAAGTTAGTAGCTTACTTGTAATGCCATTTGAGAAGAACTAACACACAAGACACCGCCTAATGCAATTTCCAAAGAACTTAATGACGTCACAAATCAACACACGAAGTTCTATTAAAACAAGATGACGGCGGGTAATTTAAAAACGCAGGTTTTTTAAAGCAGTTTTGTTAATCTTTTTCACATTCCAGTTAATATTTGTTAGTAGGATAGGGTAAGATGGGACTTGTTTTTAATCTCGGTTATCAACCCATTTGGTATAGTTAGTAAACAAAGAACAGAATTATAAAACCGTAGTTAATTGTTTAAAACATGATCAGGATGTTTGGATATTACGTGCTGAAGGTGTCCTGTCTTACCCAACAGAGCTATATGAAAACAACATCTGTTAGATCTGTTGCTCAACTACTGTTTGTATTTAATTTCAAATTCTATATGGTGTTATTTATAACACTTTGGTTTGACAGCATAATGGGGTAATGCATTTCAATTTCTGCCACTAGGGGCGATCACGTTACGTCCTTCGCTACGTATTGTCTGGTAACTAAATGAAATTTTGCATAAAACATGGAGTATTCACAGCGAACTGTTTCGTGTTTAAAACAAGAATTAGTGAGACGAGGTGCAAAAACAACTGGGAAAAAAGAAGTCCTGATTAAAAGGTAAGATCCAGATAACTGAATTATTTACCGATAACGGCGACAAGGTTTCCTGGGTATGTTGTGAACGTGCAGACTTTAGATAGATTTTGTAGCAAGTTTTATAGTTTTTAGTAAGCAGTGAGTGATTAATCTTAATACAATGGCATGAATTGTATGTAGTGTCAGAATTAATAAAATATTATATTCAGACTCCAGTTACTAGTTATACTTTTAGCTGTGAGCCTGTGACCAGTAGATTATGATAAACTTTGTTCTGTTTATTCAGATTGATTGATTATGACAGAAATGAGAACTTTGAAAATGTGTATTCAGTTAATATTCCCCCAGCAACGATACCAGATTGGCCTACATCAGACAGTGGTACTTTTGAAAGTTTAACTGAAGAAAGTGTTATACCTCCAATATCAGAAACTTTTTTGAAGGTGCAGTAGATATCAACTAATAGTGACGTAAAACGTTAATAATACTTTTTAATGTATACAATAACAAACAATTGTGTTTTATTTCAGGTTTATTTCTTGTACCGTGGCGCAATAGATCGTATGCCAAACGATGATCTCAAATCATTACAAAAAGGAAGGCTTTTACTTGAATCTGGCAGAGTTTTAGCCTGTAGTATGTTTTCCAAAAATCATGACGTTTTTATCACTGGTGTTGTATCAGCATCCATGAAGAAAACAACCTCTTATTGTTATAAAATTAAAATTAATGCTATGGGAGAAATTCTAAATACGGAATGCGAATGTGCAGCTGGAAAAGGCCCACACTGTACATGCAAACATGTTGCGTCTGTCTGCTACCTGCTGATACATGCAAAAACATCTGGTACAGTGCTTCTTCAGAAGTCCTGCACAAGCCAGCTGCAGATGTTTCACCATCCAAAGAAGTTTCATAGAGGTATGTAAGTTTTTTTTATTATAGGAAATTTTATTTAGCCAGTAAAACAGCCACAATTTATATTTACAGGACCTCCAGTAACCGTTGAAGAAATGGCAAAAGAAACTGGGGTAAATGAATCCATCTTTGATGATCCTAGACGAGAGGAGCACAGGAATATGGAAGGCTACCAAGATCACGTTCGACGCTGTGTTGTTCAATATTGTGCATCTACCTCAAAGAGCATCACTCTTCGATACTTGTACAACACAGCATGTTTAATCACCGCACAAATGGACCATGATTACCTGTCATTGCCATTTGTGGAATATTGGGCAGATAGACAACTGGCAGTAAGAAATTATGATATTATACCAAACAGTTTGCGTTAAATACAACTGCTGTTTTTAGATTACAAATGAGCAAGCGTTGGCAATTGAACAAGCTACAAAAGCACAACATAATTGCAAGCAGTGGCACAATGAAAGAAGATTTAGGATAACATCATCTCGCATTGGTGAAATACTTGCTGCTACTTGTAGAAGGGACATGGATAAATTATGCGAATCCATGTACAGCATTGCACCAATTATTGCACCATCTTTATCACATGGTCAAAAGTATGAATCTGTTGCACTGCAACAGTTTGCACAAAAATACCATCTCCAACTGCAAAAAATTGGTTTGGTAATTAGCACAGAAACTCCCTACCTGGCTGCAAGTCCGGATGCTGTCATAGTGGACATGGATGCCATTGTGGAAGCTAAATGCCCATACACAGGCAAAGAAGAGAAAATTACACCTGGTAAAAACTTTTCGTTTCTACAGTATGGTACAGATGGTGAAATGCAGCTAAAAAAAAACCATAAATATTTTGCTCAAATTCAGTCTCAACTGGGAATTTGTAAAAAGAAAAAGTGCTTTTTTGTAGTGTACACCCACTCTGATTTGTTTGTACAGGAAATCCACTTTGATAAAGACTTTTTTTTAAGTGTCCTTTCAAAATTAAGTTCATTTTATACACAAGTTTGGAGACCTTTTATTAGCAGGAAAATATCCCAGAACGATACGTAATTTTTTTAACTTTTTGGTATGGACTGAAGTAAATCATAGTATTAAAGAGTACCTAGACTTTTTTTGCATGTTCTACTAATATACACAAAAAATGCCGTAGGTACCGTTCAAGATTATGATTTACTTCAGTCTTTTATCAGAGAAATGTTTATATTCTAGTTAAAGGGGCATACTAACGAAAAATGAAAATTTGTGTATTAATAGAAATAGTCAAATGTAACCTAAAGATGCCATCAAAGTTTGCCAAAACGATACAGCTTCTAAAAAAATCGCATGAAAAAAACCTGCTGGATTAAAAAAAATTGGCTTTTGAGCATATCTATCAATAGGGCCTACACAAATTTTGATTTTTCGTTGGTATGCCCCTTTAATAATATTGTACATATTTTAGTTAATAATATTTCTTCGAAAGTTGGAAATTGAAAAACAAATAAAAACAATACGAGATCCCAATGGAAGCAATTGATGCGAAAGAGGTTGTGTCAAAATTTTATACGTTTTACTTAAGCCAATCACACGCTCTACATGAATACGCTCAGAGGCAATTCTTCTGTCTTTTACAGCATCTTTATAATCTAACTGATGTTTTCCTTTCAACATTGCTGGTGTATTCACAAAAACATCATGTGCCGCAAATAGATCTTGTACTATTATCCCTCGGTCTGCCATGATGCTGTTCCCTGGTTCAAAATACTGCTTGGCATTCACATACAAATCAGAACATTCAATAATTTGGCGATCACTGACAGATCCTCCATAAGCAGGGGATATGTGAGATACTAAGCCATTAGGGGTTATGCCAATCATTGTCTTCAAGGTGTTTCTGTTTTTATACGACGAAAATGTATAACTTTGCACATTAATGTTAGTTGGCTTCTCTATTGGGATTTCTGTAGCATCCAGAATAACTCTAGTTGTAGGAAATTTTGCTTTAACATTGCTTGGTAAGTACTCCTTCACATTATCATTAGATGGCCATGTATCGATTTCCTTGAGTTGAAAATACATGAAGTTTACCCATGTACGAAATATCTTTGAAACTGTATTTTCACTAATGTTGTATAGTATAGCAATTGCTTTGTTGTCTTGTGCCTGACGTAGCTTCATTAATGTTACAAACAATTGCTCTTGAGGTGACATTAAGGATGACTGGTACTTTAGATTATTGGCTGCTGGACCAAGGCATTGAAAGAAGAAAGAAAAATGTTCAAAATCATCAAATCCTGTATAGTATTGGACAGCATTGCTATCATGCTGTAACATCTCCATACTCAGGTATCTTGTACTAATATTGGTATTTCCTTTATCTTTAGTAGGAAGAGAGCATTGAACTTGTGCATCAACATAAGATTTTACAACAGGCGGTTCAATTTCTTCTTGGACAGCACATTCATTTTCTACAATGGTCTCCTGTAGCCCGATAGAACTATCAAAGTTAATTACTTCATCATCTTTAAAACATGTTGCTTTCCTTGATGTTTTTGTGGTTCTTTTCTTTACTTCTTTATTAAAAGAAAAAACAGATGGAACAGCAGTATCTTTTAAAATAGCTCTCTTCATGGCTAAAATATATGTACAAGTCAATACGCTAAGGTATATAAATTGATGTAACACATCTACATATAGTAATAACATACCTGGACATAACTTTGGTTTGTAATCAGAAGGAAGAAAATGGCTGCAGCATACAATAGAACGTTCTTTTGGATTCCATAGCTTCCCACTTGGACTGTTTGAACTTCGTTTTATAGCTAAAATCCATTTTCTTTTTAAGCGAGCATCCCTTGGAAATTCGTGACCACCTCTTTTGTTGCAATTTGGAACAGAGCAATATCCAGGCATATTAACATTAACAATATTCTTCTGTATAATATATATATTGCGTATGCTCAATATTATCATAAATTCTTTGTAATTGCGTAGCGCTCGTAATAAACATGCATGTTTACCGACATGACTGGTAGACTACAACATATCTCGCCATTCTCTACCTACATAGCAGAAATGTATTGAGGACGTAACGCTACTGACACCCAGCGGATTTTATGTATATGACGCATTACCCCATTGATGCAAAACTGCAATATACAGTCTACACGCGCATATTATTATGAAATTGGTTTAAACTTTTAAATGCAAAACACAAGCACGTTTTGAATAGATTTCATTTATTCCGGCAACTTTTGAACACAGTAACCTGCCAAAATAAAACTTGAATCAGAACATTTGTGCATTTCCAAAACCAGCAGCAGCGACGAGGTATTTACCGTTATTATTGCTGATAAGTGAAATCAACCTATTCAGGATATGCGAGCGGTCCATCTTCCGAAAACAATGTGTCTGAAATATAAATTATATTTATACGATATATAAACATGGTTTCAATATTATAAAACTATATGTTGATGCATTTTAAACCGGAGACTTGATGTAGTATATTCAGTTACCGTTATGACGTAACAATAATTAATTAAGAGAGCGCTCATCGGAACCAGCAGAGAATTAACACCTGAACTTGGTGATTAAATGATTTTTGGGAGAAAAGGTAACTTACTCATTTCATCTTCGAAACCGGTGTCATCGGGGGAAAAGTTTCTGACAATAAAATAACGGTGTTTATATGTATTTCAAACTAAATTATAAATTAAAACCAAAATTAACAGGTTGTATGAAACTCTATAACTGGAAGCTCGATGATGGGAACTAACAGTATATTATAAATTGTCAAGTATATGATGATACCAAAAAGTTTAAACTACCATCCTTTATATCTTCCAATCACTAAAATAAACCGTGTAAGGTTTGTAAAAATAGATACAGTATAACCTTGTACTTACTGCTGGTCACCAGTTTTAATATGAAATTGAATAGGAATTCTTCGTCTGGACCAGAACCAAGCATCTATGTACTGGCACTGCAAAACAAGCAGCATTAGGACTAGAATAACTTTGCGTTCCATCTTCTTTCTGGATTGTTAAAATCAGTAAATGTAAAACAACGATTCTGTTCACCCTTTATGGTGTGTAGATCTAAGATTTCGAGTGCCTGATGATTGTGCTTGTGTCGTTTCCACACGCCTCATTTGTATACCAATATTCAGTTTTCTACAGTTAGGCTATAATTTATGTTAATTAGTCTCGTGATTTAAGAAGAATCCAAATAATAACTCAACCGTCAGCCAGGCAGCTAACACACGCAGCTGGGCGTGTTCAACAAAACGTAAGAAATTAGAACTTTTTATTGAGTAACGTTTGGTGGTAGCGTGGTGGGAGATGGGACACGTTTTCGTTCTATTTTCTTGTCCCATTTGGTGGTAAACGAAGAACATTCAAAAATTTATATAACCGTATACCCATGACCCCCATAGACCGTTGTTAATTGTTTAAAACACAATCAGGATCTGTGGATATCATGTGCTAAATTTGTCCTGTCTCCCCCCGTACCATATATTTAATAAATAGGACACAACAGTGTTGAAATCGGTAATAAGAGGTGTATGAAACAGAACATCCGTATTATAACAACTGTCGTTGCCTCATTTACCTCCATGATCCCCGAAAGTCCCGATTATTGCGAAAGTTCACATGAATCGCGAGCGTTGTTATCATTATATTCTTTAATTAGGATTTTTCCTGACTAATATTTATAAAACTATTTTCAGTTATTATTATCGCATCGATTGAAGTCAAATGTGTATGTCGAATTTTAAGGTACATACAGTGAGTGTTTGTGATTTCTATTGTCGGTCTTTCGGGAGAGTCGACGGCGACTTAATTGTTTTTCTCTGCAGTCGAAAATGTACATTGTGACGTCATAAGTCGTTTCGCGGTTTTTGAAGAAACTAAATGTACTGTACTTATGTACCACTGCTTGTGTAACTGGGTGTGCCAAGCTGCGTAATGGCTTCAGCATCAGACAAATATGGTCAGTTTCTTGATAACTATTTTGCCAAATATCCGGAGAAACCCATAAAGACAAACACGTTTCAATATGCTCTACGGAATTCTTCTGTATTAACTAAAGAGCTGAAAGGCGAATGCATTTACGTGTGCTTGCAGCATTTGTTGCAAAGGTAATCTTCAGCTTTGTAGTTTTAACTTTTTTCCTTGTTTGTTTAATGAACCTAAAAGGTTTTCAACTAAGTATATTGTATATATAAATAATCTTTGGGTCAATCCTCTTTAAAGCTGAACCCCAATTGTACAGGTTGTGTCTTTACACACACTTGTGTTTCTATTAGAAGTTTAACTTAATTAAAATAAATGGCTCATTTGTTCACTAGGTGTAGTGCCCTAGGTTATTTTCTACAATTAAATGTAAATATTTAAAATATGTTTTACCTGTAAGAGTGTGTGTGTTTTAACAACTGTTTTGTCTTTTCAATATGTTTTAAATCTTAACTACCACAATCGAAAAGAAAAATCAAAGTTAATATTATACTTCAAATTTTTGTCTTCGTGTATATAATCCAATTTGTTAAAAAATGCCTTATTTCAAACAGTGATTGTCCGGATAATCTGGCCTACATCATCGCTAAGAAGGTTTCAAACCAAGTTATTGAAAAGTTAAAGCAAGAAGATACAGCATCTAATGGTAATACTTATTGAAACTTACTTTTTTCTAGTTTAGAATAATAAAGTTTATTGCACATTGGTGTTGGTCAGCTAGGTGATATAAGTAGTCTATATAATACGAAAAATATTAATTTTATAAATAAAGTATGCAGGATCTGGTTAGTAGAGTGTCAGAATTTGATGTTGGTGGTACTAGTAAAAAAAATCGGAAATAGTCGCTAAAATTCCTGATGTGTGTACTGGTGAGATAACTAAGGTCAGATTGGATAGTTTAGTTGTTGCATTTACAATTTTTTGTGCTGGATTAGTGATTCAATAAGTAGGCTATACCAATTCGGTAAATAAATACACATATTTTTACAGCTAGGTGTATTCAAAATTAATATATATAAAAGCACCTCAAGAATCAGTATATATATATACATATATATATAATATATATTGATTTTTGAGATGCCTTTGTGTTTGTTTAATTTTTTCCATCCAATTTAAGTTAGCATATTTCAGAGTATGAGTCTTCAGCCATTGCTGAATTGACATTGCAAACGACTTATGAGATCTGTCAATCATCATTTAACGAGCTGTCATCAGAAGCAGCATCGTTGCCCACCCCTCCCGTATACTCAGCATGTGGAATTAAGAATACAAGGAGGAAAATGGAGGACCACCATCTCATAATTACGAATCTTAACTCCATTTTTAACTTAACGGTAAGTCATAAGTGAAGATATTTTTCAGTCTGCCGAATATACAGTCCTAAATACATTTCGTACATGCAAGATATATATACCCTGAAAAAGTTCCAGCTGGTAAAAAATTCTGCATATTTGCAAGCAACCTTATATTCCTTTATATAGCCTACAGAGAAATTTTTTTTTCTGTGGTTTTTATTAGTAAAACAAAAAGCATGTAAATCCGTCAATTTAAAATAAATGCATACTTTTTTCCAATACTCTGCAGACTGGTATGTGGTTTCTTTATTTGTTTTTTTTAGTATCATTTATATTTGTTAAATTGAATTTATTTAGTGTTTTAAATAAATGGAAAATGCTGTAAAGTTTTTCCTATTGTTATATTTTACAATTATTTGTAATCTTTATTTTTATATAGATTTATTCTTCGTTTTTTATTGCATTTGTAGTAAAAAAAAACAAAAAAACATTTATTTTTATTTTATATATATATATATATTTGTTTTACTTAACCAGCAGGATCAACCAGTGACTCAGTTCTATGGTGTATACGACGGCCATGGTGGTGTCACGGCATCTAACTATGCAGCAAAACAACTGCATGTTCGTTACGTTGAGAATGACAGCAGTGACCTCAAAACTTGCATACAAACATTAGATGATGAATTTTGTGCGAAAGCAACTAAAGAGGTGGAATACATATGCTGCAACCACAATGTTTGGTGATAATAAATGATCACAGATTTGCGTTTATTCACTGAAGAATGTTTGTGTTGTCGTGTAATTTAACTAAACATGGTGTGTTTTTAATTTGCTTTTTCAACCATGGTTGGCCAGTTAAATAGAATGGCGGAAGATTGTTGAGCCTTTCCAGCTGGCCAAATAAATTATCTCCTAATTTTCTTTTCAGCACTTGCATTGTGGGAGCACAGCTGTAGTTGCCACGGTTACAAAGAGTGAAATAAACATTGCTTGGGTCGGTGATAGCCAAGCTGTGCTCATCAAAAATGGAAAACCTGTTGAAGTGAGTGATACATTTAGAAAACGAATGAATTTTGAACCAATTTTTATTAGTTCATATATTATATGTAATAAATTAGGGCAAAGGACGACGGGACATCTTTAGCACATAATATCCAAATACCCTGATCATGTTTTAACTAACAATGGTCTATTTTAGAACTTTGGATTATAATATGAAGTTATTACTTACTGTCTGCAGACCAAAATGTTCTAAATTTTGTGATTTATGTATTGAAAAACAAATTTAACTGATCGCTTGAGATTAGATTAACAGGGTGCGTTTCTTTGTCATGTTAGTTAACCATCCCCCACAAACCTGAGAGGCCAGATGAGAAGTTAAGAATTGAAGAGTTGGGAGGTTGTGTTGTTTGGTTTGGAACGTGGAGGGTTAATGGAACGGTGGCTGTTTCAAGAGCTATAGGTCGGCCCTATTATTTTATCATCTTTGTCGCATGAAAATCCGTTCAGTTTGCATATTTTTGTCAGTTAAAGGTTTTAAATTAAAAAAAATTACATACACCAACTTAACTTGGCAAACTGTTTATTAAAAAAATCTGTTTAGCAAAATATTGCCTACAGTCTGCTCTAAATAAATATTTTAAACAAAAAATGCAAAACATGATTGAAAATGAAAATGTACAGTTCGGAATGTTTTAACTAAATACTGAAACCTGATACAGGTACATTCTTCTATTTAAACTGTAATTATTTTTTCTTTTTTTAAAACTTAAGAAATATTTTACAAAAAAAGGTACATAACATGATTGATTTTATTTGTATACATCTACAAATATTCAATATTTTTAACTTTTTTTTATAAAAACTTTCTAATTTTTTTTTGTTTTTATAAAAATATTTATTATTTTTATTCCAGGAGATGCAGACCACAAGCCTTACATCTCGGGTGAAGCGGACACTGTAACGTTACCACTGGAGGGGGATGAAGAGTATTTATGTTTAGCATGTGATGGATTCTGGGACGTCTTCAACGGAACAAACCTCATCAACCTGGTATGTCAAATTGACATTATGCAAATAATCCACATGTAAATAATATCTTAGTGGCTCATCTGTTATAAAAACGTAGTATATTTCCAAAGTTTTGTCTGCTGTATGCCGGACTTCATTAGGGAATGTACCGCAACAGTGAAAAAAACAGGAACAATGGAAAAACAGGAAAAGGGGGGAAAAGACGTGATAAACACATGTAAATTGGTAGCTTAATGTAAGAGACAGTGTGTTCATCTAACTTGAGGTAACAACCTAGTTTTTGTGCAACAGGTAAGCCCGCACACAATCAAACGTTCAACTGCGCACGTGGTCCAAACGTTATCATAAGAGGAACGCTTATTTGATTACTCTGGTTTTTGCTCTACAGTTATAAAATTGTTTTGATTACCTGCTTGTTTTGAAATCTTGCCGCCTATAATGTCAATCATGGGTTGTTTGTTGCTTAATAATGTTATAACGATATGTTAACACTTTCATCTTAACCGAGAACTTGTGCAAGACAATTTAAAGTAACTGCTTTAAAAGCAATAATGAATTGTTCAAATTGTCAGCCATTGGAAAAAAATAATCTTACACAGAAGTTTTATACTTGGTAGCTCGCACATGGTCACTAGGTGTATTAAATAAAATTATAACCCATGAAGCACGTATGTATCCTCACCAAAAGAAGTTCATATATTCAATAATTTCTAATCGCTTTTAGAATTGGTCAAAACTTTATAAAAAAACAGAGTGTTTTGATCTGTATACCTTAATGAAAGGTATGAACTACACGATGCAGTTTTATTATTATCGGTAAATAGTTAATGACATCTTCATCACAGCATTTGCGTCTTAACTACACACAACACTCTTAAGCTTTTTTATTTTATCATTATTTTCAACATATAGTAGGGTGGGGGAAGATGAGACACCTTTCCATTCTATTTTCTCATTCCATTTGGTAGTAAACAAAGAACATTCAAAGAATTATAAAACTATATCCTCACAACTCCCATAGACCATTGTTAACTATTTAAAATACAATCAGGGTATTTGGATATGATATTATGTGCTAAAGGTGTCCCATCCTACCCCACCCTACTATAAGTAACGAAGCAGCCATGATGAATATTAGAATGACCTTATTGATTCATGATTGATTCCAGGTTACCGATTATATGCGGGAGGGTGGGGAACGTACGGGAATCGCCCGGCATCTGTGCATCAAGGCTAAAGACAAAGGATCTACGGACAACATAACAGTGGTGATTGTGTTCCTTAAACAAGACATCGAGTTTAGGAATATTGAAGATGAAACAAAAACGGAAGAAGTGGAAAAAATAGAAGGTGTTACTTTATAATCATTGCTTATACTTATCTCTTCTGTGTAAAAAGTATTTTTTCTGATGTGTAATTAATTAATTTCTTTTTGTACAAGTTTGTTTTAATCAATTATTGTTTAATTTTTTTTTACTTTTAAATACTTAATATTAAAACACATATTACATTGATTTAACAGAAACAAAATGTATAAGTTAAGACTTTTCTGTATAATTAGTGTGTATATTATCTTTTGTGTTTAAAAAGGTAATTTCTTGCTTTTTGTACAATTGTGTTTTATCAAATATTGTTTAATTTTCTATTAACTTTAATTTACTTGATTATTGTTTACTTTTTTTTCAACTTAAAAATTTAATGTTAAAATACACATTACATTTAACAGAAACAAAAGAAGAAAATGAGTTGCCTGTTTCGCCAGAAGTTTCAACCAACAATAACAACAACAACAACAACAACAACAACAACAAAAGTGGTCTTAAATCTGGGGATCCACCTAACCCAGGCACCCAGTATGGCATGGTACACGGTGTGAAAATGAAACCTGCGGAAAAAATTAAAATTCCGCACAAACTGCTTGTCAACTTTGCAAGGAATGCTGTTCAGCAAACCACTGTTGAAAAAGTGAGTAGCTTTACCAAAGCTTGTGCTATATAATTCATGGGTTGGATCACTGGGTGTTTCAGACATGTTTCCCAGCATTTGTAGTGGGCAAGCTACTGAGAATAGAAACGTGAATGTTATTTATGAGATAATGATGTTTACTTTTTTACTCATCAAATGTGATATGTCAATTTCTAAAAATGATTTAATTGTGTTAAAAATGAATAATTTATGTTTAAAAATGATAAAATTATGTTTAAAATTGATTAAATTCTGTTTAAAAATGGTTACATTATGTTTAAAAATGGTTAGATTGTGTCTAAATTTGGTAAATTGTGTTTAAAAATGGTTAAATCCTCTTTAAAAATTGTTAAATCTTGTTTAAAAATGGTTAAATTCTGTTAAAAAATGGTTAAATTATGTTTTAGAAATGATTACTTTATTTTGATATATTTTGTTAACATAGGAGCAAGTAATTGTCACTGAGTCATCCAAACATGCCAAACTACCACATACCTTGTACAGCCCACAGAGAAAAAGGTGAGCAATTAATGTTGTGTAGTGTGGCTGCTTGAAAGTAACTTACTCTACACTTGTGTGGCTGGAAAACGACAGTCGTTATACCACGAGTGTTCTGTTTTCAACAGCGTGCCAGCTTACCAGTTATCATGTATGTTACCTTGTGGGGGATTGTTTTATTTTTATCATATTTATCATATTGTGTTTGCTTGAATGTAACTTACTTTAACCTTGTGTGTTTGGAAACAACAGTCGTTATACTACGAGTGTTCTGTTGTATACACCTTGTGCCATTTACCAAGTATGTAATTTTGTAAGTGATTATTTTATTTTTTATGTGTGGCTGATAATTTAGACAACCCATTAGTGACCACTGGGTTGGAACAATTGCCGTTAGGTGTCTTGCCCAAGGAGACATACGCCTACAGTGGTAGCAGCGACGAGCTTTAAACCCATTACTTCTAAGTTAGAGGCAGGTTTCGCTTAACTAAATGTTCCCCTTTTTAGGTTTCATAAATTTCCCAGGGTTTTACTATCTAAATGACTCATTTCTTACACAAAATTAACATAGCAATAAATTGAGGTTTTTTAATGCTTGAGCCTGTTTATCTTGGTGATTACTTAATACAGTGCTTTCTGAATAGACTACTTCACTGGAATGTGCCTATGTAGTCAAATATATGCTTACAACAGTAGCTTAGGTGCAGAGGCGAGTAACACATATTATGTCCGGTTTTTTAATAAAACTAACCATTCACCAACAGGATTTAAGACTTCTACAATCCTGCATTCATATTATAAATTAAGAGTCCACAAAAGTTTAAGAACACATATTTTTATAGTAAAGTGCAAGTTTGATATGTAGTTTCTACGAGGTTGTTTTATTTTATTTTGTGAAATTTTATTTTCTGTATAGTTATAATTACCTCATAGTCATAGTCATAGGTAGAAGATTTTTTCTTATTTTATAAAGTGCCTGTTAAATAAGACGTTCCATTGTTAATTAGTTTTATTAAAGTTTATATTAGTCAATATACCTACTTTACAGACCGTCTGCATTTTCAAAATCTCCACAAAGGAAATCTGCAACAACAAATGAACCAACAAGAACATCATTAAATAATTCAACAGTAAGTGTCTTGCATGTATGGTGATTACTTTCATATCACTGCTGTAATACAATGTTTTTATATATAAAATAAAACTTTACTAAGGAACACACTGACACAGTTAATCCAAAGGCACATAAAGCATTTATTTGATAATATTAATAATAAATAACTTTATTTGTCCCTTCGATTACGGTAGTGAAGATTATAAAAACAATTTAAACGAAAAGACAGGATATGGCGACAAAACAACAGTTGTTAAAACACGCTTACAGTTAAAAACATATTTACATTTAATTGAAAGAAAATAAGCGTGGTCGTTACACCTAGCAGACAAACAAACTATTTATGTTTAATTATTATCAAGTTAAACTTCTAATAGAAATAAGTGTCCATAAATGCACGTTTTCCACAATTTTATCCACAAGAACAATATTCCAGGTAAAATGCCAACTCTGTCCAAATCCCAGGCCATAGGGCATGCCATAGGATTCATTCATTTACATTAGAGTAAAACTTAAATAAACTTCTTTCTGATGACTCATTTTTAAAAACTTATTTTTATACCAGAGGACTGAGTTGGTTATTGAACCATCAGCATCAGTGATCAGTGATGAGGATCGCTCTGTGTCCTCCATCCAACCTCCCCATCTTCCCATCGTGATCACGAACTCGCTCTCATCCACTTTAAAACCTCTTCGCCCACGAACCGTTCTCTAGCCAGATAGCGTGCTTTGTTTACACAACCCCTTGCTTGCACATGAAAATGAAACACCATATATACACCTATGCAAACACATGGGGTGTGCGTTCAACATATGTGTTCAACAACTATCATGTAATCTATATTAAAGCTACAGCATTTTTTATAAACACACACATTTCTAACTAGTGGTTTAACTCAACCATGAAATAGCATATGAGTGAAATCTTTAAAATTCTGTGTAACAGCATTCACAGAATTCGACTTTCTATTTGAAAACAATATAGTACTGTGGTGTAAGATGGACTGTTAGCACATATATCCCATATTTCCTGGTTGTGTTTTGAACAATTAACAACGCTCTACTGGACTACAATTATATAACCTTTTCTTTGTTTACTATGAAATTAAACGAGAAAAGCTAATGAAAATATGTAACGTCTTACCCTGCCCTGTTACATTTTGGTTGTGTATTGCGTGACATTTTTCCAATTGCTAGTTGCATTTTAATCTAAGCACTATGTATTAGATGTTTGAGCACTATTTTATATCGGTTTGTTCGTATATTCAGACACTCGACACAGTACATCATGATTGCGTAATTTTTCACAACAATTTAAATTCGTCATTTTGTTGTTTCCCATTTTAGCATGCCCGTGAATTCATTCGCTGTTTTGTTGTTACGCCAGCATGTGTTGCTTTGACAAGGTGCAGTCGCCCACATCTGAAAGCCTCTGCCCATACTACATTAGCTTTTACCGATTTTAATGAAATATTTTCATGAGTTAGCTTCCCCACCTTGCACTTACCATATTGCAGAAATAAATATTCTATTTTCTAATCCACCACAATATTGTTGTGTTTTTGTACGATATCCATTAGGCCGAGTCCATTACCAACCGAAAACATTGCATTTCTTCCAGATCAGATGGAATTAGTAATGCTTAAACACACAAATAAAGATTAAAGCGTGTGGTTTTTATTGTCTCACAACAATAGAATGTTCTGTTAAATTTAAAACTTCCAGAAAACTTTTGCCATTTCGCTTATGGTTGTGTCCAGGTTGGAAGATGTATTACTTAGTAATGTTTAACAGTATTCCGTACTTTTGCAGAAACCGATAACATATTCTTGTAGAGAAATTAATATTATGAGCTGTCTCTTAATATACGTTGTGTACTGCATTGTTTTCTTTGGAAATGCTATTTATGCTCAAGGTAAGGTAAAAATAAAACAGGCTTGCATTAAAATACAAAACGCTGTAATTATTTGAACGGGTGTTACTACGCGTGCGCGGACGGTTCTTTTATAGATCTTTATCTTTTTAAAACGTACTATTTAATGTATTTAAGAGGACCTTATCTATTAGACATGAGAGAGATGCATAAAATTTGGTCGGAGTTTTCGTAATACTTCTTCCTGTCTTTTACGCATGCGCAATAGCACCAGAAGTGAATATCATGCCTGGCCCAAAAGCGCACTGAATTGACCATGGATGCCTGACTCATGAAGTAGGGTACTGAGTTGGGGCAAGTTGGGACTGTGTTGGGGCAAGTTGGGATGTGGCAAGTTGTTAAAGTTTTTAATTCCCTTTAAAACATAGATAAAACACGAAAACGAATGTATTAGTATCTTCGCGGTCCAACAAAGCACACGGCATAAAATCAGTTACTGTTTAGAATATGTGCTGAACTGCTGAAGTATCCCGATGTCTCACCCTACTGTATACCGTTATTAAATTCCGTGCTGTTTTCAGCGTTCGAGCCTCCAGATTGTGAGCATTGGAGTGAGTATTTCAACATGGACAATCCTTCTGAAGACGGGGATTATGAAAACTTCGAAGCATTGAGATCTGAGAAAGCATTTTCGGTGTGTGCTGCCCCAACTGCAATCGATGCAAAGGTTATTGATGGGGATGGTACCTTGGTCGATTACCGGTAAGATGTTTTAAAACTCACTAAACAAAAATAGTTTGAATTTCCCCAATTTTATCCAAACGTCCGGCGCCGTAGCAAAGTGGTTAGCACGCCGGCCTCTAGCTCTGAGGTATTCGGTTCAATTTAATGGCTCGTCGCTGCTATACCATTGTTGGCGTATGTGTCCTTGGGCAAGATACTTAACGCCAATTGATCCAACCCAGTTGTCACTAATCGGTTATCCAAATTATCAGCCTTGAATAAAAACAATTTTTAAAAAATGCAAAAATATTCCCCTACAAAGTAACATACATGGTAACTCGTAAGCTGGCACGAAGTCTATAAAACAGAACACTCGTGTTATAACGACTGTTGTTTTCCGACCACGTGAGTGTGAAGTAAGTTACCTTCACTTAAAACCTGTTACATTATCTATCGCAGGGAGATGGGACAAGTTGTAACCATAGATAAAACCACTGGGTTTCACTGCGTAAATGCAGATCAAGAAGAAGGAGAGCAATGTCACGATTACAGGGTCAGATACTGTTGTCCTGCAGGTTGGTGTGCAATGCGAGTGGTTATTGAAAATAAAATGTGTTTGAATAAAAGCTTGACGATGCCATTTAGGCGAAAAATATATAGCAGGGTAGGGGAAGATAGGACACATTTTCATTCTATTTTCTCGTCTCATTCGGTCGTAAACAAAAAACATTCAAAAAATTATAAAACCGTGTTCTCACAACTCCCATAGACTGTTGTTAATTGTTTAAAACAGGATCAGGATATTTAGATATTATGTGCAAAATGTGTCCCATCTTCCCCACTCTCCTATATCTTCAATACAACAATTGGTTGGACTTGATTTTTGTATGTTACGTTTTCGTAGCACTAGATCCTTATTATTCTTTACTAAACAAGAATCACTTTTCACTAAAGTATTTAAAATCAGTTTTATAACGAGTCGTAATGTTTAAGTAATTTTTAATGTTACTTTATCTATAGTTATTGGGGTCTGTCATGATGAAACCTACTGGTCGCAGTGGTTCGGAAATGGCGACGTAACAGATGAAGGAGATGACGCCACTCTTGGAAAGTTTATGGCGACTCACAAGTCGGTATGGTCATTAATCTTATTCATGTAAAATATACATATACAGTAGGGTGGGGGAAGCCGCGATACCTTTAGCACATAATATCTAAATATCCATTTTAAACAATTAACAGCAGTCTATGGGATTCGCAAGAACACGATTTTAAAATTCTTTGAATGTTCTTGTTTACTATCCAATGGGACGGGAAAATAAAATAAAAGGGTGTCCCATTTTACCCTGCTCCACTATAATTTATATAATAAACCACATGTTCAAATTATAGGATCTTTGCAACACGCCATTTGCAGTTGAAGCAAGATTGGCTACCGACAAAACAGCATATCTGGCCGGGAAAAACGTAGTTGAAATCAGTCCGCAAAATGGATTAAGATGCCTCAATGAGGATCAGCCAACAGAAAACGAAATGTCTGATTTTCTAAGGGAAATTCAGAAGTGGCAAATTGATGAAACTGTTTTACGGGAGTTTACCCGAGTCCTGGCTAGTTGGGGCTTTATCTCAAGTAGCAAGGTCCCGTGCGAGGATTATGAAGTCCGATTTTGCTGTCCACTCAGTGAGTACTGAATATATATATCCGTATAGTAGAGTGAGGAAAGACGAAACAGCTTTAGCACATAATATCCAAATATCATGAGCGTGTTTTAAACAATTAACAAAGGTCTATGGGAGTTGTGGTGATACGGTTTTATAATTTTTCGAATGTTTTTTTGTTTAATACCAAATAGGACGAGAAAATGTAATGAAAATATGTCCCATCTTCTCTCACGCCCTACTATATAAAAATCGTTAAAAACGCGATACTGGGATCTGTAAATTATCGTGCCACATTATTTGCATGGGTGCTGTGACCACTGGGTTGGAGCAATTGCCGTTAAACATATACGCCCCCAGGGTCGAGCCTTGAATCCATTATCTCTGGGTTACTGGCAGGCGCGCTAACCACTATGCCACGACGCTGGATTTGACGAATAACATATTATTAACAGCTGCCAACAGACTTCTACAGCTCGCTGGTTTGCACAACACAGAACCAGTAGAGGAAGAAGAAGAAGAAGAAGAAGAAGAAGAAGAAGAAAAAGAAGAAGAAGTTGAAGAAATCGACGAAGAAAACTTTTTCAAAATCGCGCAAGAAAAATTTAGCTTCAACGACGATGTCGAAAATGAAATTAATGCGTGCTGAACAAACCTACTTTGGACCGACATTTCTCATCCGATATTCTCCCCTTTTTATTTTTTTTGTAAATACACAACTGCATCATAATATGTTTACTTTAAAAACAGATAACTTAAAGTAAACTAATAACAAGTTCGGCGCCGTGGCAAAGTGGTTTGCGCGTCTGCCTGTAACTTAGAGGTAATGGGTTCAAGGTTTGTTGCTGCTATCATTGTGGGCATGTTTGTTATTGAGCAAGACATTTTACGGTAATTTCTCCAACCCAGTGGTCACTAATGGGTTGTTCAAATTATAAGCCATACAGACAAATAACCATCCACAAATTAACATATAGTAAGGTGGGGGGAAATGGGACACTATGTCAGACGGTACAGTTTTAACTTTCTTTTTACGAACCCCCACTTAAGGATAATCAGAAAAATAAAGTTACAGAATTATTTGGCAGTATATTTCACGACTTTGTAAAACGCGCGTAAAAGACGATTACTGTTTTAAATATCGAAAAAATATGTTAAATAGAAACCGTATTTTTGAACAGGTAAAAATGCGAAATAGTAAGGTGCTATCATCATCAACTATGGTGCTAGTTTGGAATGCTCGCCAAATCACAGAAAAGCCGATGAAATTTTGTAATTTGCGAGTGTGGACGATTAAACTAGTGTCATAAACTGGCACTAAAAAAGAATCCTCCGGTACATAGCAAAATGGGCTGGTAAAAACTAAAAAGTATTAGAGGTCGGTCGGTGGTTAGGAGTTGATGGTTATAGGAGTTAGTAGTTAGTCGTTAAGTAAGGGGGGCGGGGTCTTCACTAGCACGGGTAACTACAAGTTGCAGAATGCTGTTAATAATAAAAAAAATATATTTAAATTTGATGTCCCATCTTTCCCCACATTGTGTTTTGTAGGCTTTTATTGCCAAACTTTGAAAGGTTTGCTTAATTCAATAGTTTATACCTCAGGGGTTATTCAAATATAATATGATAACAAGGTTAGGCATGGATAATATATTTGAAATTCAGTCATTTGCACTTAAATATAATTTATGCGAAGTGGCTTGTGCGAAAAACAGTGTAGCAATACCCAATTTGTAGCAAAAATGTAAACTTTATTAACAGTTATTTTCAATTTTCTAATAAGTTTATACGAATTTTTACGATTTTTTAAAAATATTTATCAATTGATGTTCGAACAATACCTATTATTTATTCAAATGATACCAATTTTTATACAATATTATAATGTAGGTAACATGTTAAAAACTATAACAGCATGGCCCAGAAAAAATGTTTAAAGTAGATTTTCAAAGCAAACAGTATTATTTTGTGTTATTTCTGTGTATTCCTGGTAATCAATCATTAATCAAAATTGGCAATAATTTTAAAAACTGTCCCATTCAACCCAGTGTGTTGTCAAATTTGTAAAATTATACATGTTGTGCAAATCGCTAAATAAATCATATGTTGTAACATATTTTTTTTATTTTTTTGTCAATTAATAAAGAAATAATAATACTAATTTGTGGTATCAAACAAAAACCCTTTTGATTTTGAAAAATATTGAGCAATATGAGCTTAAGTGATCCATCTTCCCCTACTTTAAGTCATATTGTGTTGGGTATATAATCTATTATGCAAAGCAAACCCAAGGAAAGCATTGAAGCTGACGAGATGGTTCTTTCAACAAGGAATCTGTGTTAGTTATTTCTCAAACAATAGTGAACTATAGTAGTATAATACCTCATTATATTTATGTACCACTATTCATAGATTTCCAATTAGGGGTTGTGTGGGTGCCAGGTCAATGAGGTCATCCCAATTTCCAAAACCTGGATTAATGTGTTTTGTCACCCCAGTTTTACAGGCCATTACAACTTGTAACCTGCTGTTGAATAACTATACAAACAATCGGGCCCAAATTACACTCTATTCATGTTGTTCAATAAAGTTTATTTTTGTTTAAAGTTGTGATTGTAAATGCATTTTAATCACGTCACTCATGGTTTTGTTAAAATGTGAATACTAATGCCAATCTTAAATCACTGTTTTGTGCAATAGTAGATGGGTATTACCATTCAATAAAGGAGTTGTACCTGTTAATTTATTCAATGCATTGTTATCATACAATAACGTGTTTTACTTTTTGTTATATACAATCAGTTTTATGTTATAACGGTGAACTATTTAATGCAACTAACGTTTTACATCTGTGAGCTGAACCAGGTCATCTAGATAAACCTAATTGAGCTTTGTGAACCCAGTTTTAAAAAATACAGAATTACTTGTCACCTGAGTATTGCTGAATTGATATTTTTGCCAACTTTAACAAATGTAGACTACATATATCACTACAGCTTATGAGATAAATTCATCAAAAGGGGTACACCATGAAAAAGATAACTGCATCAGAAGGGGTACACCATGAAAAGAAAATGTTCCAAGTAATGTTTTTAGTGTGTGTGTTGGTTTGAACATTGGTGTGTTGGTTTAAACTTCTGTTGCCTTGGTTTTATGTTTACGTATATAACTGTTTTCACAGAATAACAGAAAATAAGACATGACTGCCTTTGTGGAGAAAAGGAAGGCAAAATTTACAAATAATTAGAACATATTAAAGTTAAATGAATGAATGTAACTTACTTTATCCTTGCGTGGCCGGAAAACGACAGTCGTTATCACAAATGGGTGTAACACCTCGTGCCAGCTTACGAGTTACCATGTATGTTACTTTGCAGGTAATTATTTTTTTAGGATTTTTTTATGTATGCTTGGCTGATAATTTGGACAACCCATTAGTGACCACTGGGTTGGAGCAATTGCTGTTAAGTGTCTTGCCCAAAGACACATACGCCCACAATTGTAGCAGCTCCTAAGTATTCTCTAATTATTGTACTTTGCGCTTTTGGAAATAAATATGCATAAGCGCCATCTTTATGGTGCAGGCGAGGCCGGCCTACTCTGGATATTATGCAGACAGTGCAGCACCTGCTGCGTATAACTGCATTGTAGTAATAAAACCTGTTTAAAATAAAAAAAACAGTCTTTTTAAACCTGTAAATAACTACAGGACTATATATTCCAACTCAAGATATGCAAACAGTTTAACTTGTTTACGCACAAACAACTCATCATGACCCTACGTTCTTTTTTTTTGAAAAAAATCAATCGTGTATAAATCTTTATTGAATAAACTCGAATGCCATAAAAATCTAAACAACTGCAATAATAATAGCGAGGAACAAATACAACCAATTATAAGTTTTTACAACATTTGCTTGAGATGTAGTAGTTTGATTACCTTCGAACAGTATCACACCATCATCTCCACCTGGAAAATAATTTTATGGATTTTGTTAAGTCACCATTGTTTTAGTTTCTATTGTATTTAATTTGTATGTGTGGTGCCCCTCCCCAATCATGTGCATTATGTTCTGCCTCAATGATTTTGCCTTCTTTCTTTTTTTGGTCATTCATTCTAAACATGTGCTTGTGTTGTGAGGTGCTGTTAATAAATCCAACCCAGAAAAGCTAGTGTAACAATTTTAAATTACCTTGGTGTAATCACTGCATATAAGTTTAAAAGTTTATTTTTTAATGTTATTGTAATTCTGTTGTGAACACGGGCACTTGTTATTATTACTTTCCCATGCGATGCAGAAGCAGCTCTACCATTCTCTTTCTCTACAGAGTCACTGTTAGTTCAACCAGCATACTGTGTTTGTATTATGTCTCATTTTAAGTCACTTACTTTGTTCTAGGTTATTGTGTGTCTTATGTTAAATAAAGCCAAAGTTATGCTTTTTCACTTAGATGAATGAATGTAACTTACTTTATCCTTGCGTTGTCGGAAAACAACAGTCGTTATAACATGGGTGTTCTGTTTCATAAACCACGCGCTAGCTTTTGTGTTATCAAGTATGTTACTTTGTGGGTGATTATTGTTTTACGTGTGGCTGATAATTTGGACAACCCATTAGTGACCACTGGGTTGGAGCAATTGCGGTTAAGTGTCTTGCCCAAGGACACATACGCCAACAATAGTAGCAGCGACAAGCCTAAAACCCATTACTTCAAGGCTAGAGGCGGGCGTCCTAACCAACTGTGCTACGGCACCGGACTTAGCATAAGCTGAGCTCTGTTACTAGAGATATTGGGGTAAGATATTAGAACATATGCAGGAAAGGGAAATATGACAAATATTGCCTGAACCAGTTACAAACCAATACCAACCTGCGAAAATATCGATGTCGAACCCAGTGCTGTTTGCTGATCCATCGAGCACTAAGAGAGGAACGTTAAATTAAACTTAAAAGACAAAATAAAAAACAGTATCTAGTATTATAATAATAACTTTTATTTGTCTCTCGATTACAGTAGCAAAGATTTAGAAATACTTTAAATGAAAAGACAGGATATAGCGACAAAACAACAGTTGTTAAAACATAGTTAAAAATATTTACTTTTGATTGGAAGAAAATAAGCGAGGTCGCTACACCTAGCAGACAAACAAGCCATTTATTTAACAGAAACAAAAGTGTGCGTAATTACTAATTAGCCTTTCGTTTCTATTATTTCGTTATTCAATTCACTCGTTCTAAAAATGTTTGCAAATTAAACTAATTGTCCAATATTTATTTTTATATTTATATTTATATTAACATACCAGCGTCGATCCCATATGCTGTAAGTCTCAATGTGTTTTGTTGATCCGTCGTTAATTCATTATACAACCTTTCATTTCGTAAGATGGTGGCAATGTTGGTGATTCCTGCCGCTGATAATTGAAGTGAAGAAAATCCATTCTGCAGAATAATGTTACTACAAAAAGTGTGCAAGAAAACTGATTGAATGTCTATTTTTGGCCCTTAACATTTGTTGTTAAGACAGAGGGCACTAATATGTTGTTCATATTATCAAACTAAAAATATAAAATTTACCACAAATTTATCAACTTGGGAATAATTCTTTGAATGTAACTTGCTCAGTCCTTTTTGCAGAAAAAAGAGATTTTTTTTCTATTTTTATGTGTGGCTGATAATTTGGACAACCCATTAAGGACCACTGAGTTGAAGTAATTGGCGTTAAGTGTCTTACCCTAGGACACATACGCTCACAATAAACACATTGTTTTATTCACTACCTATAATACACCCAAGTTGAAACATACCCCCACACAAGAAGTATGCAACCAACCTTGACACGATCTGGTGAAACAACTTCAAAGAAAATGGGATCGATCAATGTCATTGCTTCTATGGGTAAGCTTTGTAGAGCAGAAACTGTCATTCCAGCTATGCATGAAGATAAATACGAAGAACATGTTATTTTTAATAATAAATCTGCAGAACATGTTATTTTCAGTAATAATTGCACAGAATATGTTATTTTAGTAGGCAATGCGCAGAACATATAATTTCTAGCTTTAAATACGAGGAACATGTTTCTTAGTAATAAACAGGCAGAACATATAACTTCTAATTTTTAAAATGGTACAGATCTTGTGGTTTGAATATAAACTGGAAATAACCAGATGCTATGAAAATGGTAAAATACCATGCATAAAAACATTGTTATTATTTAATATTATTCTTCTAAATAATAGTATAATGATAATAGTAACTTGATTTGTCTCTTCGATTACGGTAGCGAAGATTTAAAAATATTTAAAACGAAAAGACAGGATATAACGACAAAACAACAGTTGTTAAAACACGCTTAGAGTTAAAACATATTTACATTTAATTGGAAAACACATGACCTAATCTTCTATGCAAAACTGTCTAACAATTTCTTACCAATTGCTTCATGAAGCTTTATCTACATTTTTTGGATATTTACTCGACTGCCATACAACGCACCTGCAATTGCGCCAAGTTCGTTAAGTTGTGCTCCATCAGGTATGGTGGTTGAATCAGCCATCATAGCAAGTGTGTACAACATATCTAACTGTGTTTGATCAAAACATGAGAGAGATCCAATATCTTTTACTGAGCCACTGTAATATTAATTAACTGTTTATTTGACGGTAATAAATAAACACTAACTCGCAAGTTTACATATATAACTTTTTTCACAGGATGACGAAAAAAGACATGACTGCCTTTGTGGAAAAAGAAATGCAAAATTTACAAATAATTAGAACATATCAAAGTTAAGAAATGTTTTGTAATTATTGTACTTTGCACTGTTAGAAATAGATATGCAATCAGTTAGTTTAACTTTTTAGAAATTTGAGAAACAAACGTGATCTAAAGGTACCACAAAAGTTTGAAAAACGAAATAGTGTATGAAAAAATTATGTGAAATTAAACTGCTAAAGTATGAAAATGTTGTTTTTTAAAAAACAACTGACCATTTTTAGTTTCTAAACTACTAAAGAATTTTTGGGGGATTTATTACAATGAATGCTTCTCTGGGATATTTTCAGAGACTGTTTTGGTTTTTGAAAGTTTGGTGGTACCTTGCTTCAATAAACTTAATAAATACCAATTATAATAGTTATTTTATTTGTCCCTTCGATTACTGTAGCGAAAATTTAGAATTAAAAGTATCAAATTCACCTTATAGTAGGAAGTGGTATATTCATGATTTGCGATTCACTCATTCCGCACAACAAAGAACTAAGACCAGATATTTCATCTGATGTAAGTATTGAAGCTGTCTTTGAGTTGTATGCCATGTATCTGTCAAAAGCTGCCGTTCTCTGTGGGAACGATATTACAATTTATTTTACTTTGTTTTGTAAAAAAACTAAAATAACATTTATCCATATAAATTGTTAAAAAAAACATTTTTACGTATATGTTGATTGTAAAACAACATGTAAATGTCTCCTTGGTCAAGACACTTAACTAATGGGTTGCCCAAATTATCATTCACAAATAAAAAAAAAACCCAAAAACTATTCACCTACAAAGTAATACACTTGGTAGCTCGTAAGCTGGCACGAGGTGTATGAAACAGAACACCCGTGTTATAACGACTGTCGTTTTCTAGCCATGCCAGGATAAAGTAAGTTACATTCATTCATTGATTAGTGGAATAAACAAACCTGGTCATTCTTCCAGTTAAGATCAGACAGCGCAGTTGCTGCATCAAGATTTATATCGAGTGTTGATATCTCATATTTGGTTAGGTTGGTTAGAATGTGTTTTGCATCAACAATGGTGTCACTACTCCACTCCGATAAGGGGGCGATGGCCTGCAAATTATTAATAGATATTTAGCTTATTTTTACTTTTAATTAAATGTAAATATGTTTTTAACTGTAAGGGAGTTTAACAAACTGTTGTGCCCTGTACAAAAGTGGTTAGCGCACCTGCCTCTAGCCCAGAGGTATAATGGGTTCAAGGCTCTTCGCTGCTACCATTGTGGGCGTATGTGTCTTTGGCCAAGACACTTAACGGCAATTGCTCCAACACAGAGGTCACTAATCAGTTGTAAAATTATCAGCCATTCATAAAAATATAATTACCCACGAAGTAACACACTTGGTAACTTTTAGTTAATCCCGCGTGGCCGGAAAGCGACAGTCGTTATCACACGGGTTTAACACCTCGTGCCAGCTTACGAGTTACCATGTATGTTACTTTGTGTGTGATTACATTTTTGGATTTTTATTTTTTTATGTATGGCTGATAATTTGGACAATAGAACACCAAGATGTAATCACTGTCGTTTGTTTTCCAGTCAGGTGAGGATAAAGTAAGTTACATTCATTGTTTAAATCTAACAAATTTAATAAGTTTTTAATATATTTTCTTTTTTTATTCTGCAAAAGTAATAAACCTCTTCCAGTCTTGTTCTTAACACAGCACTTTGTTCATTACTCCAGTCTTCAACAGCACCGAGCGTAACTAGCGAGTTGACGATATCAGACGCAGATATTGCTTGTAATTCCTCCACTGACCAACCAGAGTTGCCCGGCCCCAAAGCTACAATCTCATCAAACGTAGGCACCGACACTAAGGGGAGAAAATACTTATATTTACAAATGTTTGGATAAAAAGATGAGATTTTGTGGAATTTTTGATTTTTTATACCAATAATTTTTTTTGTTAAAGAGGCAAAAAATTAAAAATAAAAATTTGTATATGAATAAATATGTTCAAATGTGATCTAAAGGTACCAGAAAAGTTTCAAAATGAAACAGTTTTCGAAAAACTTGCAACTTTGATCATTTCTATTTTCTAAACTTCTGAAGAAATTTCTAATGTTGTTTCGGAATTGTGTAATAAATGCTTCTTCATTGCCAATGTATAAAAAAATTGTAAGATACAACTTTAATATGTTTTAATTTTTATTTTCTAACGGGAAATTTTATGCATTGTTGCGCGGCAAAGCTTTTTTTACTCCAACAGTTTTTCTGTTTTAACTCGCATATTTTCGGTAGCTGTTTCGTTGTTTTGAAAATTTGTTGGTACTTTTACATCACATTTGATCATTTCTACCAATACATAAATTTCGATTTTTTGTTGGTATGCCCCTTTAGGCATTTAAGTGGGATACCAATGAAAAATGGGAGTTTGTATATGGATAGAGATGCTCAAATGTGATGTAAAGGTACTGCCAAAGTTTTAAATAACGCAACAGCCTCTAAAAAAATACAAAAAAAACGTTTATATAAACACTATTTACAATTCAGTGCTTTTTAACCTGTGTGCGGGTGCACCAAAATAGGCTTGGGTTGCACCAGTACAAAAGGGTATACAAGGGTGCACCACAAATTTCAACAATTTTCAGCAATAATATTTAGTTTTGAACATTTTTAACAAATTTGGCCACGTTCTTTTATATGAATTCTATATAAATTCTATCTTGCATCACTGGGAATTGCGAAGCGTCATTAGTTTCACGTTAAAGCAATCAGGGGTGCATGAATTCGTTGCAACAACTTCAGGGGTTCACCAACCCAAAAAAGGTTGAAGAAGACCCTACATAACCAATAAAAACTCACGAGATCTCTTCTTTCTTGAAATAGATCTTTGTGAAAGAAATGAATCCCGAGCCTTGCTATAAAACGCTAAGTGATTAAAGAATGAATAAACAGGAAGATTCTCATCCAGTATGGGGGGTGTCATTTCATCAAATGCTTCGGTAAAAATCTCCTGTTGAAAAAAATCAAGTGTTCCAGTAGAATTTTATTATCTACTAAATTTTTAATAAACTGTGTTAAAACATAACAGCATTTACTTGTTTTATTTCTAAAAAAGTGTTTATTCTCATTTATTTCACACAATTTTTTTAGTAAAAGAGAATTATAAAGCCACCAACATCGTAACATGCCAACAATATATTTCTATGTTTTGTGGAGAGACTAAGATTTATGTTATCTAAAATCCTAGTTTATTTATTTCCTTTTTTCGTTATCTAAAATATTGCCTTCAACACCATCAAAAGTTCTAAGTTTAAAAAATATTTTACAAGTACTGCATTTAACTAATTTTGGTATACACGAACGTGAATATAGAAAAGAAAAACTGTTCAACGGAAAAAAATATAAATATGAAACGAATAAATAACTCACAGGATTTATGTCATTAATATCTGACGATGGCATCATAGCTACAATAGGTCCAAGCGAGGACAAAACACTTTCATCCCAACCTCGTGCTGGACCATAAGTTGAATGAACCATGTATTGAACATATGCAACATGTTTGGAAGTAAATCTGGGAAATAGGAATATGCAGATTAGTTTTCACATGTTTAGTTAGTAATCATTGTTTTAATCGATTTAATATGTTTTTTATCAATGGTTTATGAAATACTGTTCTAAAAGTAAAAAATCGCAAATTTCACCACATCCTACCTGTGTAAGCAATCTTGTATATAACTCAATGCAAGAGGAACGACATCCGGTGATATTCGACCAAACAGGAAAGATGGAATGTCGCATAATAAGTTGCCCAACATCAACACATTCTCTTCTGTCAGTGTTTCAATTACATGGTTTGGTGACTGAAATGAAACATGAAAAAGTTGTGCTACATATCTGAGTGATGTAAGAAAAGTTATAATAATATAATATATAATAATAACTACATTTGTCTCTTCGATTTTGGTAGGAAAGAATTAGAAATATTTTAAACGAAAAGACAAGATAAAGCGACAAAACAAAACATGCTTACAGTCAAAAAAATATTTACATTCAATTGAAAGGAAATAAGCATGGTCTCTACACCTAGTAGACAAACAAACCATTTATGTTTAATTATTATCAAGTTAAACTTCTAATAGAAACAAAAGCGTGCGTAAAACAGTTACCACAATACTTTGAATAAACTGTTTAGTGTGCCATACCATGCAATTATAAGCTGCGTCAGCAAGTTTCATTCTTCGAACGTCACCAGGACCAGACGGAAGAGAGTTTAATTGAGATTTACCAATTTGTCCAAACAAGTAATTGCATGTTTCAGCTGGTGTCTCATTTAATGATTTCACTCTATAAGTTCAGAAATTTTATTTAATAATATCCACATGTTTATATAATCTTAAAATTAAAAAAAAAAAACTTTTCTAAATGCTGTGATAATTATTGAACTAAATTTATATGTGAATAAACAATTGTAACCATCACTATGCACAATATATGGGACATGACGTAGCGGGCGAACTAAAATGACTCCCTTAATACTGTATAGAAGGATCATTCACGGGTGTCCGGAAAACAACAGTCAATAAACACAGGTGTTCTGTTGCATATACCCCGTGCCAGCTTACGAGTTACCATGTATGTTATTTAATGGGTGTTTTTTCGGGATCTTTTATTCATTTATGTGTGGATAATAATTTGGACAACCCATTAGTGACCATTGGGTTGGAGAAATTACTGTTATTTGTCTTGCCTAAAAACACATACATCCATTATGATAGCAGCGACAGGCCTTGAAGCCATTACCTCTGGGTTACAGGCAGGCGCGCTAACCACTTTGTCACAACACCGGACCTATATAACATGCACGTGTTGGAAATAAATATTAAATCTGTTTTCAGTCTCCCGTCTAAAACGATATAGAAAATTTTTTCCAACTCACGGATAAAACATGACCACATCTGGGGGTAGAGTGGTGAATAATGTGATGGATTCATCATCCGTACCATTCGCTAAGTAATCAACTCCAAGTTCAATTTGTAATGAATTGTGAAGTTTATTTTGGGAGCATTCATCCTATGTGCGAACATGGTAAATTGTGTGTAAGTGGACAGTAAAAAAATAAACAAAATATTTTGGGTTTTTATTGCTGAAACCCAATGGTCACTGATGGGTTGTCCAAATTATCAGCCATACATAAAAAAAGTAACATACATGGTAACTCAAAAGCTAGCACTAGGTCTACGAAACAGAACACCCGTGTTATAACGACTATAACGAATTTATTTACAAAATAAATAAATAAATGTAACTTGCGTGGCCGGAAAACGACAGTCGCTATGACACAGGTGTTTATACACCTAGTGCCAGCTTACAAGATACGTGTTACCATGTATGTTACTTTCTGTGTATTTTTTTGAGAGGAGGATTTTTTTTCTTTTTTTTATATGTGGCTGGTAATTTGGACAACCCATAAGTGACCACTGGGTTGGAGAAACAAATTTATTTTACTTAAATCATGTTATCATTATTAAATGTTTTATTTGTCTTACCATATCAGGAGACATGTCAACAGCAGAATCCATGGACACAGCAACCTCTAACATATCATCATATACAATGTCCATTACGTCACTGCATTTCATTCCAATGATAGTGGAACCAAGTTGGCTGTTAAATAAAATATAACGTATTTTTTAAATGAATGAATGAATGAATGTAAGTTACTTTGTCCTCGCGTGGCTGGAATACAATAGTCATTAAACACAAGTGTTTTGTTTCATACACCTCATGACAGCTTACGAGTTACCAAGTAGGCTATGTTACTTCGTGGGTGATTTTTTTTTTGTGTGGCTGATAATTTGGACAAACCATTAGTGACCACTGGGTTTGAGCAATTGCTGTTAAGTGTCTTGCCCAAGAACATACGCCCACAATGGTAGCAGCGAAGAGCCTTGAACCCATTACCTCTGGGTTAGAGGCAGACGCGCTAACCAACTGTGCTGCGGCGTCGGGTAAAAGAAAGGTTCAGTTTAAAAATTTAAAGTTTGAAAAAAGATTTCAATTAATAAAGTAAACATGATATTTTGTAACTAAACCAAGCGTTTATTTCTTTTTTTATACAACAACTTTAAAACATACTTTCAAATTCTGTGCTGTATTTTGTATAAAATATCAATGTTTAATAAAGATTTGACTACCTGACTACCTCTGCATTAAGTGGTGTCTCATCTGAACCATTCCTGTACATCTCAATCAACTTTGCTGCCTAAAATATTGACTTTCTAAAACTTCTTGGAAAAATTTAAAAAAGAATTTAAAAAATTTTAAATTAAAAATCCAAATTATGCTGAAATAGTATAAAGTAATCATACACTTTTCCTGTAATTAAATGTAAATATGTTTTTAACTGTAAGCTTGTTCAAACAACTGTTGTTTTGTCGCTATATTCTGTCTTTTCGTTTAAATTATTTCTAAATCTTCGCTACCGTAATCGAAGAGACAAATAAAGTTGTTATTATTATATAGTGGAGTGGGGAAAGATGGGACACCTTTGGCACATAATATCCAAATATCCGGATTGTTTTTTAAACAATTATTAGGAGTCTATGTGAGTTGTGAGGATACGGTTTAATCATTTTGTGCATGTTCTTTGTTTACTGCCAAATGGGATGAGAAAATAGAATGAAAAGGTGTTGCATCTTCCGCCACCCTACCATATAATAATAATAACTTTATTTGTCTCTTCGATTACTGTAGCGAAGATTTAGAAATATTAGAACCATACGCTTTAACAAATAAACAACAACGACATTAACCTGCCCTCTTTCCCATGGCTGGTTACGAATGTGTTCTAAATTCACGGTTTGCATTGACTTTAGTTTACTGAGAGGAATTTCCGCAGCGAACTCTCCAAGATCTTCACTTAACATATCATCGACCGCCATCTCTTGCAACTAATACAAAAAGGTATTTTTTTCTATTCTATGTGGTTAAGGTCCAGCCGGTGCATGCTATGGGTTCTAGAATTTAGGGCAAGATTGGCTCATTACCGCAACGCCCAAGGTGCTACCAATGGACCACACCAGCTTTTGGAGCCTGCGGCTTTCCCAAAAGTAGGCGACAAGAGCTTTCATACAAATAGGTAAAAGCAAACATTTAAAACAATAAAAAATCGAAACTAAAACAGAGCTATTTTTTCAATAACTGTAGTGTAAACTATCAAGGCTAAAAAGAAGTTTGAAACCACTGGAACACCATTTTATAAGCTCGTTAAACAATTTCTAAAGACTCCGGTCCTGGAAATGGGGAACTGTGTAACACTAATCTGTACACAGCTTGATTAACTTTACCCAAACTAATTTCTGTTTTTTTTTTAATTCCAACCTTTGTCACTATTGCTTTCTTCTGTGCTTTACTAAAACCAGCGGCCCGTTTGGTGAATTCTTTCATACTGCTCTTGAGATCACTTGTGGATATTTTCTTAAGGTCAGATGCAGACACCTCACTGACTAACTCACCAAGGTTGGCAATGTCACTTGAACTGTGGATTGTCAACCCAGCTTTCTTCGCTTTTTTAAACATAATTCGTTTCTAAAATTTTTTGCAGAAATGAAAGAGATTTATTTTTTAACAAATGGTTGATATTTTAAACAAAAATAAGGTTTCTCGCTGTTTTATAAAATAAAATAAATTTAATTTGAATTTAAATTTACTAGGAAATTTTTGCGAAAGATAAAATCTTTAATATGTATTTTGTATTTAACTAGTTGAACACCTGTGTCACTAGAGAGAATACCTTAACAGTTGGTCAAAATAAAAAAAAAAAAATAAAAAAAAAAGGGGACAATAGATATGTTAATAACACGAATTTACATAGACTTTTTTACCTGTTTTGGAGTTAGATTCGTATTATCTTTGATTGCGCTCATAGCTTGTAAGACTGCAGTATCGGGAAGTTTATCGATATCTTGTGTTGTGAGTCCTCCAAGTGCTCCTGCAACTTCCTTTACTTCATCTGCGTTCATTGTGCTCAGATCCTTGTCCTCCAGCAAAGAGCTCGCCAATTCTCGCATCATCTGAATTGATTGGAAAGTCAAAATAAAGTTATTATAGTGGAGGGGCATATGGGACACCTTTTCATTCTACTTTCTCATGCCATTTGGTAGTAAACAAAGAACATTCAAAGAATATAAAACCGTTTCCTCACGAGTCACGACTCCCATGGACTGTTGTTAATTGTTTAAAACACGATCAGAATATTTAGATATTAAATATTCTTCCCACACCCTACTATAATTTTTTTAAACACCTAAACAATCACTAAATTAAATAATAAAAGGATAAACACTCTTACTGTGTGTGGGTCGTGTCTTTATGCACACTTTTGTTTCTATTAGAAGTTTAACTTGAAAATATTTAAACATAAACAGCTTGTTTCTCTGCTAGGTGTAGAGACCACGCTCATTTTCTTCCAATTAAATGTAAATATGTTTTTAACACTAAACGTGTTTTAACAACCATTGTTTTGTCGCTACATCCTGTCTTTTCATTTTAAAAGTTTTTTAATCTTCTCTACCGTAATCAAAGATACAAGTAAAGTTATTATTATTATTATTATTAGAATGGCAAGTCGAATAATAAAGTTGTTAACAAACAAAGAAATTCTTTTTGATTATTTGTACTCAGTACAAAAACAATATTAAAATTAATCAAAAATCATCTTTACTATTTCTGCCACTCACTAAAGGTCATAATCTGGCGCCAAGACACAGTGGTTCGTGTGCCTGTCTATAATCCAAAGGTTACTATTTCAAGGCTTGTAGATGCTACCTTTGTGGCGTATGTGGCCTTAGGCAAGACACTTATCGACAATTGCTCCAACCCAGTGATTAATAACGGGTTGTCCAAATTATCAGCCATACATAAAAAAAATCCCAATAAAGAATCACCCACAAAGTATGATAAATGGATCAAAAGCGGGCACAAGGTGTTTGAAACAGAACCTGGTTTAAAACTCACAGAAAATTTTCCAAGTTCTCCTCGAGTAACCGCCTTCTTCTTCACTGCCCTCTTCGTGCTTCCAGGTCGCTTCTTCTCAACTTTTTTCACTTGTTCCAACATTAGTTGGCATCGTTTTAATCGCTGTGCTTGTTCACCAGAACACTAACAGTCAGAGATATATTAGTTTATTTACCGACGCCATGGTCAAATGCTTCAAACCCAGAGGTAATGGGTTCAAGGCATGTCACTGCTATCATAGTGGAAGTATGTGTCCTTGAGTAAAACACTTTTTCCAACCCAGTGGTCACTAACGGGTTGTCCAAATTATCAGCCACACATTAAAAAATATATATTAAAATATAATCACACACAAAGTAACATACATGGTAACTCCTAAGCTGGCACGAGGGGTGTATGAACACCCATGGCCGTGGTATAACAACTGTTTTTATTGCGAGGATAAACCAAGTTACATTCATTTAAAGATAATCAATATGTGATTATAAAAAAAATTGAATTAACTTTTAAATTTGTATCTGGATAGAGATGATCAATGGTGATCTAAAGGTACCACCGAACATTTGTTCAAAAATTCACACATATATGTTTTGATTTCAGTCAAGACTAAAAGATGTAAGTCATAGGTTGTGAAAATTAAGATTTGTGGAAGTGAATATAACATATTAACAAGAGAGTGGGGTGGGATTTTGTGTTTAATTAAAATCTTTCACTAGTTAACCTTGTCGCCATTTCAAAACGATCATTTATCTATTAGTATTATCTAAGACAAAATATGATGATGTTGTTTGCTGACTGTGTTGTTATCGTTACACAACATACAACCTTTATGTATTAGGTAAAATTTGGACAATAATAAAAATTTGTGCTCCAAGCACAGTCAGCCTCTACAATGTCACATACCTTCAGAAGTTATAACACCGATGTCTTTTTTATACACACTGCCCACTTAGGAGTTAAGTAAACATTATTGTTTGTTAATGCACATTTATTGGAAGTTTTATGATTTTAAAAGTAGTCAAATTTGTCCTTGTGATTTCTACTTCCAAAGTATAACAGTATAATTGTATAATAATAATTTTGGGCTTAAATATAAATATATAAATAACATTAAAAATCAAAATATTTTATATAACATTAAATTACTTCTTTTATTGATTCCTTCAGCAGCTCTTCTTTATTTTTACAATGGTTGAGTGTATACTTGGCAAGATGTTTCAAACTTGCTTTGCTCATTGAACGTTTGACTTTACGAAGCGGAATATCACATTGGGAGTGTGTGAGTCTGTTAATGGTAAATGTAAATTGTTTTGGTTTATGTGTCTGCCCCGAACCCAGAGGTAATGGCTTCAAGGCTAGTCGCTGCTACCATTGTGGGTATCTGTGTCCTTGGGCAAGACACTTAAAGGCAATTGCTCCAAAAATGGTCATTAATGGGTTGTTCAAATTATCAGCCATACATAAAAAAATATCCCACAAAGTAACATACATGGTAACTCATAAACTGGCACCCTAACAGCAAATTTTACTATAGTGTAGTTCTACATTCTATACATTATCAAAACGTTCTATACATAAAAATGAAGAAAATATTAAATAATAACTCTGTTAACAAACATAAAAAGTGAACCAACAGCCCCCCGAGACCATGTTATTTAACCGACATATTACGTAACTTTGTTTGAGCCTTTAATTAATAAATATACTATAGTTGAATGTAACTTACTTTATCCTTGTGTGGCCGGAAAACGACAGTCAGTATCACATAAGTTTAACACCTCATGCTAGCTTACCAGATTTTTAATAATTTGCACAACCCATTAGTGACCACTGGGTTGGAGCAATTGCCGTTAAGTGTCTTGCCCAAGGACACATACGTCCACAATGGTAGCAGCGTCGAGCCCTGAACCCATTACCTCTGGGTTACAGGCAGGCGCGCTAACCACTATGCCACGGCGCTGTAGTTAAAATACACATTAAAATAACATAGCAGTGTACTTACTTGTCTAAGAACGCTGTGTCATCAAACTTGGCAGGTTTGGAAAGCAAACCCTTAAGTATTTTTTTGGCAAACATTGTGTATTTAGGATGCAGATTGTCAAGTTTTTGTAAATAACCATCCTCAACAAGGGAAAGTAACTGGTACAATAAAAGTGTGATAAATGTATATAGCTTACTGTTTATATTATATTAGGGTGGGGAAAGACAGGACACCTTTAGCAGATAAGATCTAAAATATCCTGATCGTGTTTTAAACAATTTAAAACAGTCTATGGGAGTTATGAGAATACGGTTTCATAATACTTTGAATGTTCTTTGTTTACTACTAAATCGGACAAGAAAAAAAAGGTGTCCCATCTTTCCCCGCCCTACTCTATTTATATATACAAAAACAACATGTACATTGTTATGCTAATTTATGGAATGCACTAGTTGTTTACTGCTGTGTTTTCAGCAATTTTCAAGTGACAACTACTTTTGATTTTCTAAATGTGGTAATATGCCTAATTGTTAACAAACGACTTTCTTGTTTTCATTTTCAAATCATAACCAAATCAAACAAAATAAGTTTTACAAAAATAAGTTGAAATCAGCCAAAATAAGTGTTTGTTTTGTGCCCTCATGTTAACGGTAGTTTTCTTGTCATTTTCAAATTAAACAAATAGACCATAATATTTACCAAAATAAGTTGAAACCAATTAAAATACCTTGTCATAATTTAAGTGTTTTTGAATTCGACCGAGTGGAATGTCAAGAATGAACTTATCCATAACTTCTAATGGTAATTTATCAACCTCGTCTTCACCTACTGATCTTAACAATAAGTTGGCAAACTGACTTTTTTGCTGCTTGTCAAGATCCTTATAAGATTTTGCAAAACATGCAGTTCTAATAAAGGAAAAATGTAAAAACGATAACATTTCGTTTAATATTAAATTAATATCTTATGAAGTAAGGTGGGGAAAGACGGGACACTTTTAGCACATAATACCCAAATATCCTTATCATGTTTTGAACAATTAACAACGATCTATGGGAGTCGTGGGAATACGGTTTTATAATTCTTTGAATATTCCTTGTTTACTACCAAATAAGACGATAAAATAGAATAAAAAAGTGCCTCATCTTCCCCCAGACTACTATGTATAAACTGTTTGTGTACTGTAGATTTTTGAAGTTATAATGTATTTAAGATTTTGCAAAACATGTAGTTCCGATAAAGGGTACAAAGTAAAATTGTGTTTAGGATTAAATCAGTATGTAATATATAAACAGTTTGTGTACTGTACATTGTTTGAAGATTGAAGTTACAATGTATTAAAATAACACAAAATAGCGTATCTAAATAAATCCTTACAAAAAAACTGCAAAACATGATTAAAACTCAAAATGTACAATATGAGCGTTTTAACTAAATAATAAAATGTGATACAGAAAATAACATTTTCGTACCACCAACAACAGTATTCAATAAATAATCACACATGCATAGAAACACCACACAAAACTTACACAGCTAATCGTTTGCTTTTGATCATCGGTATTTGTTTAATAAGACGAGCAGGTGCTCCTGCAGTGAAGGGACATAAATACTTGATGAGGTTTGCAACTTTTTGATCCACACTATATTTGTTTATTCTCTTCAAATAATCTTTAAAAATAATTGACTGAATTGCAATAGGTGGTCTCCATGGTAACTTGCTACCATTTACTGGAATGTTCTGAAAGGAAAAAATGTTTAGTTCGTGCATTGAATAGTATAACAAGATTGTGAAATTTGTAAATAATATTTTTTTTTTAATTTCTTTACCAATGGCTAATTTCATGCGTATAACATTATTATTATGTATATTGTATAGTACTGTGGGGTAAGATGGGACATCTTTAGCACATACCATTCGAATATCCTGATCGTGTTTTAAACAATTAACAACGGTCTATGGGAGTTATAAAGATACAGTATTTTAATTCTTTGAATGTTCTTTGTTTACTACCAAATGGGTTTAAGAAAATAGTATGAAAACCGTTTCCTGTACACTATATTATACTATAGCGTATTATAATATATTATACTATAGCGTATTATATATTATAATTTTTTTGTAATTATGCAATACTATGTGTCCTATTTTGGTTGCCTTAATCAAAGTTATTCATTATAAAAATTTTTTTTACAATATAATTATTTTTTTTACAAATAAAGTTTGTTCTGTTTGACATAAAACCCTTTTATTCAAATTTTTAAAAACATTGATTATCAACAGAAAACTAAGGCTAACTTAAACAGAAAACTAAGGCTAACTTAAACAGAAAACTAAGGCTAACTTAAACAGAAAACTAAGGCTGTTATGTCAAGTTCATATTTAGAGCAAAACGTATTAGTTTTGAAAATAAAGATGTTACTTCTTATTTTATTCTCTTGTGGCCGGAAAACGACAGTCTTTATAACACAAGTGTTCTGTTTTATACACCTCATGCCAGCTTACGATTTATCACATATGTAACTTATATATTCTTATAACACGGGTGTTCTGTTTTATACACCTCATGCCGACTTACGAGTTACCCAGTACGTTACTTTGGGAGTGATTATTTTTTGTTTTCTTTTTTTTATGTGTGGCTAATAATTTGGACAACCCATTAGTGACCACTGGGTTGGACTAATAGCTGTAAACATACCATTTTATCATTTAAAGCTTGCATTGCTTCCTCAAACTGAGATAATGTGAGTTTGCGAAGAACTTTAGAAATAGCAGTTGGGTCATGGGATGCACGATCTGAATCAAGAAGCAAAGCTAATGTCGCTCCATTCATTTCTTTAAGTTGGGATGGCTGTGTGGATTTAAAAATTAAAAAAGTAAATATACAATACAATGCTTCGAATTGGTCGCCGAATAATTGTTGTGTTCGGACTCCTAACATTACCCCTATTCTCAATATAGTTTTGTAAAAGTAATTTAATAAAATTTTTTAGAAATGAGTTAGATTTAAATAAACGTGGCAGGTTGCATTAGTTTCAAATCTAATCATAAAGTGTACTGAGAACTTCTATCAATAACTTGCGAAATTTGTCTATCACTTTTCAGGAAAAAAATGGATTTTATTTATAAAGTCTGAAAACCAAAATGTTTTTAGCAGGGACTTTCGTGGCCGCTAAATCAATGCATTTAAGCAGGTAATGGCAAAACTTTGCTGATAGGATAGATGTATAGGCCAAACTACAGCGCACATGAAGACTAAACTATGGTGCAGGTGAAGAATTAAATACGAAAATCACCATTTTCACGAAAAAGTCGGAAATACGCGAAAATTTCTCATCCTTGACCTTTTTCTTACTTGTTAGGGCTCATTTTTACAAAATAAAAATACTACTACATGAAGAAAAAATACATGAAATATGAAACACCTTCATTGCTTGAAATAACTTGGGTGGAATGGAGTTGATACTTTCCTCTGTCAACGTGTTGATTGACACGCCACCTGTCATCACACTCAAGACTTTTTGATCAGTTGTCGCAGCTTTGTTGATGCTGTTAAATAATACAATATTACTCTACAGCAGTGGTCCTTAATTTTTTCGTATGCTTTACTCTTTTAACAGAAATACTTATCATATTTACCCACAATGTGTAATATGGCACTCATTTATTAAAAAGCGAAAACAACTAATTACATCAGCTATATTTAATGCGACCGATGCGCTTGCTTTTTGGCAACGAGTTGTTCAATGTCTTGTAAAGTACTAGAATTGGCACAATTTTTCGGTTCTGCCAACGGATGTGAATTTTGATCGGTAGTTTATTTACCCACTAGGTACGAGGAATATACCAAAATGGGTAAATTTACCCCAGTTTAAGAAATGCTCTACAGTGTGCCGGACATTTTGTGTAACCTGTGTCATAGCACAGTTGGCTACCATTGTGGGCATATGTGTCCTTAGACAAGACGCTGAACGGCAATTGCTTCAACCCAGTGGTCAGTAATGAGTTGTCCAAATTATCAACCATACATGAAAAAATTAAAAATCCCCTCAAAAATAATCACCAACAAAGTAACATACGTGGTAACTCGTAAGCTGGCACAAGATGTTTGAAACAGAACACCCATGTTTAACGACCGTCAGTTTTCGGTCATGCTAGGATAAAGTAAGTTACATTCACATTCAACTTTGTTTTACTTACAATTCAATCACTTTTCTGTCTTCTAAGTATTTTGTGTCTAAAAAAGTGCAAATATAAAAACACATATTGTGATTTATGCAACTAACTTGGAAGCAATCAGAGATTAATAAACTGGCCTAAAATATAATATTTAAATAAACAAACACAAAGTTTGGAACTTATCAACTATATTAATTATATCACCTTTAATGTTTCCAAAAAAATGATAAATTATTGTCTGTAACTTTATGTCCACAAATATATTTTATTATTTTTTCAACTATATTTCTTTATGAAAGAAAAGTTATTTTCTGTTACTATAATTCTGTAAGAAAGATAACATTTTTAGATAGTACAGAATAAAAAACTTACCTAGTGTTTTTTGAAAATCCTGTTTTGAGAGTCCGGCTTTAAGTTCGGGAGGGGCAGGTTTCACAAATTGAGACGGGTCGATGAGGTTGAATGCTGCTCCCGGACCTGCGGGTGGTGGTCTCTTAGTTGGCGAGATGATCACTTGGAAGATCTTCTGGAAGAGGAGCGTTGCAGTCTTCATCATCTTATTCATCATGGTTTGGAACGCATGGGTCGAGAACTCCATGCTATGAAGCATCATGGTGATCTGACTTAACATACGACCTGTTAACAAATGTAGTTACATGACATCAATTTCATTTATCTCTTCATAAAAAATAAGCAATTTAAAATGTCAGTTATGTAATAATATTATTTAAAATGTCACGGTCATACAAATGGTTTTTATATCAAAATAGACACTTAATAAATACAATGTGTGGTCATTGTCGCGTCACAGCGAGCTTTGTGACACGGTATGTTTCAATTGGTCAGCTGATATGTGTATTGCTAGACGGGAATAAATTTATGTTTGCAGAAAAACACAGTGTAGTACGATCGTTTTTTGTTTATTTTAACTGAGGAAGTATGTGTCGGGTATTGTCTTAGCGTAAGTTCATTTCAAAATTATTGGTTTTTGTGAGTGCCTGCCAGTGACGTTTTGACAACTTTATATTCTGATTTTTTCAACGTTTATAACTTGTAAATACAGCAAATTTTCACAAACTAACCATTAATTTAGTATCAGTAGACACAAAACTTTGTTCTTACACAAAAAACTGCACAACTATAAAAACCGTGGGCTCTTTAAAACAACTAAGCAAAATGACAGCAGTAAATTAACAGACTAAATACTTGTAATTGGACCTAAATGTTTATATTGAAAGCGGAAGAATCACAAAAAAAACAATCCACCTGCATTTGCACCAAAGGCAGCACGCACAACAGCATTTTTCTTTTTATTTGAAAGTTGCGTAAAAACATCATTTCTGCTGATCATTATCATTCCATTGTTTGTTCCAAGTAAAGCAAAATGTGATACATTCCATGCATTCTGTGATGGAGATTTAACTGTATATTTGCTTGTATGTATTTGTATACAATATAGGGTTTCAGCCAAAAAAATGTTAGAAAATAAATAGGCTTATAAAAATGTCGATAAAGTGATTAACCAGATAATGGGAAAATGATGACTACATCTTAAACTATATAACATGATGTATATATATTATATAGTAGGGTGGGGGAAAATGGGACACTTTTTTATTCTATTTTCTCGTCTCATTTGGGGGTAAAAAGAATTATAAACTGTGTCCTTCTGACTTTCATAGACCGTTGTTAATTGTTTAAAACACGATCCGGATATTTAGATATTATGTGCTTAAGGCGTCCCATCTTCCCCCACCCTACTTTATATATGTATTGTGTGAAACTTGAATGCTTAGGAAACAAAAAGATAATCGAATGAGCAAATAATCTAAGAGAATACCGTCAAGCGTCAACCGCCCTTACTTCGGACAGTTTTCACATAAAAACGGGTAACTTTCGCAAATGTGTTGTTACGCCAAATTATAACTTAGTGTGACAACCTTGTCACAAATACGGATTTTATTTTCACTTAATCTAGGCTGCAGTTTACAACGTATCGCCCGCTAGCGTGTACAAAATATAATGATTAAAAGAAACTAAGGTTATTCAAATTGAAGACTCCAGAACCAGGATTCCACTAGATGCAACTCAATAGGCACACAGACACAACAAAGAACACAGTACACCTACCTTCACATGACAATATATTAGTAAGCAGGTGTCCTAGGTTAGGGCAGTAGACCAGTATACAAGCAGACAGATCTAGTTCAATATTGATTTAAAATTCTCACCACTAGTTTATTTGAAGCTATAATTCTCAGTGCGTAAGCTGAAATAAGTGATGTGTGAACGGGGTTGATATTTTGTAACTCTGCTTCAGTAAAAGCACCTGTATAAGAAACATATTATCTAGGTGTAGCGGCCATACATTTTTTCTTAAAATTAAATGTAAATATGTTGTTAACTGTAAGCTGTTTTAACAACTGTTTTGTCGTTACATCCTGTCTTTTCGTTTAGAATATTGCTAAATCTTCGATACCCTAATCAAATAAAGTTATGAGTATTTTATTATTCAGTTATGTAGAGCATTATTTTTTTTAAATAAAATAGTGGAAATTTTGTATTGATTAACAGGTCTGTTCATAAAAGCTACTTTAAATAGGAAACAAATGCATTAACTAGAAATTCATATTCTTTTTAATTGTAATATAAAAAGGTTTTGAGTTTACCCACCCTGTTAAAGAAATGTTATTATTATGGTAAATTTACAGATAATAATGATAATAATAACTTTATTTGTCTCTTCGATTGCTGTAGCGAAGATTTAGAAATGTTTTGAACAAAAAGACAGGATATAGCGACAAAACAACAGTTGGTATAACCCGTTAACTGTTAAAAACATATTTACATTTAATTGGAAGAAAATAATTGTGGTTGCTGCACCTAGGAAAACCTCGCAACACCCAGGAAAAATTAGAAAATGAATTCTCACTTTAACGATCTGTCTTTGCATAAACCAGTTTGTCAAACCAGAATATTGCGTGGTTAAATAAAGTAGTCACATACTTGCAATTATTCCAATCTCACTAAGTGCAGATGGTAGATATAGTGGGGACAACAAACTTGATTGGACTTTTAGTTTTAACGCAACGAGTTGATTTTCTGTGAAGCATAACGTGTTTCCTATGCTTGATAGCGCAAATCTGAAATAAAATAATTAAATTTATTAATAATATCAAATAAATACAGTTAACCATAGTGTGTCTACCCATAGGGGGGTTGACAAACAATACACAACTATTGTGTTTATCTGCATACTGTGTTCTATGTGGATATAACTTTATAAAACGGCAAAGACATGAACAATGCACACACTAAAGAAGAAATATGCAGCCCTAACATGATTAAAAACGCGTTAAAGTTTATTATCAGTTCAAAGGTTATTATTATAAGCTTTGCGAACTTGTAAATATGAAATATCCAAATGTAATAAAATTCATTTAAATTTTTCTGAAACCTAAAACGCACTCAAGTTAATTTTGGTGCTTGTCTATGACAATTACTCCAATCCAGTGCTTTCTTATTGGATGTCCAAAAAGACAAAAAATCACATACAAAGAAAAATATATGTGGTAATTCTCGCAAGTAGGAATGATTGGTACGAAACACAACTCCCATGTTATAGGGTTAAAAAAGTTACATTAATACATGTAACTAGATAGGGTAACTCCCATGTTATAGGGTTAAAAAAGTTACATTAATACATGTAACTAGATTGGGTAAACTAGTAATAGAATCACAGAGATTCACAAAAGATGTAACCCCTAATGCCTGACCCACTCACTTGACACTACCAGTATGAAGTTGTTGAATATCTGAAGTTGAGATCCCACATAACAAACCACTCAAACTTATCAATTCAACTCCATTTAAATGAAATGCTGTTTTTTGTTGTAGTTCCAGGTAGCGATACAATATCGCAGTTTTCTGTGAATTTTCCAATATATAATAATAAAAATAACTGTTTTTTGTCTCTTTAATTACAGTTTCAAAGATTTTAAAATATTTTAAACAAAAAGACAGGATATAGCAACAAAAAATAGTTGTTAAATTGTAAAGATACTAAATGTGTATTTAATTAAATCATAACATCACAACTTACATGTTCCAGGGTTGGCCACTCAACATGGGACATGGTTTCTAACACTTCAATGTTGATGTTGGTTAGTTTAGTTATGTTTGATACACTTAACATGGGGAGAAGATGGCCAAGGTTCTTCAGCATACTGGAGGACCAACTTTCCATGTCTCGAGTCTGAAACAATGAATGTAACGGACTTTATTCTTGCATGGGCGGAAAACGACAGTCGTTATAACACAGGTGTTGACACACCTCGTGCCAGCTTACAAGTTACCATGTATGTTACTTTGTGGGTGATTATATTTTGGGGTATTTTTTTATGTATGGCTGATAATTTGGACAACCCATTAAATGACCACTGGGTTAAAGCAATTTTCCTTAGACAGGATATACCATCAAAACAAGTTGTTAAAACACACTTATAGTTAAAACCTATTTACATCACATTCAATTCAATACATTTAGGAAAAAAATAAGCGTGGTCGCTACACCTGACAATGCAAGTAATGTGACGCAACACGTTTAACTTACACTTTCCAATTTAACTCTAAATGCTCGAAGTTGTTCCTCACTCCATCCTTGCATTCGACCAAACACAGAGTAAGATTTGATGAAAATTCCTTGATCAATGTAAGAAATATAAGATGGCGGAATGGTTAGAATGGATGAGCCCAGTGTTAGTATTGTCTTGTAGTCAAATACCAATTGGACAAGCTCTGCAAGAAAAAAGGGACAGGTATAAGAAAAATATAATGGATATTTCTGGTAAATATATATTTTGTAATGATGTTTTTTGAAGTCTTCTTCAACACAGTAAAGTATTGGAAACAACTGAAAGAAGATGTTCAAATGACGGCACAGTAAAAATAAATGTAACTTAATAAATAAATGATCAGGACATTTTGGTTATATGTGTGCTAAAGGTGTACTGTCTCCCCCTCCCTACTATATATAACAACTAGAATTTTTGACACAATATCTCTGTTCAATTTTCGTTTGTTTACATAATGGTGTCAAAGAAAGCAAAACAACCTGTCTCCGAGGGATTGGTGATGTTCTTTGCCGCGATGATGTTGGCCATGATCTTGGGAAGAGCAACTTCGGACAACACCATCATGTTCACAGGATCAAAGTTAAGAAGAAGATCGGAAGATTCAGATTGATTATCGGGCATCTGAATCTGAAGGTTCTTGGCCATGGACAAAGTTGGTGTGCTAAGATCACCAACCACAGCGCGATGTTTTGAGGTTCGTTTTTGAAGGATCGGAACTTTTGTTAAACCATTCATAAAAATATCCTAAAAAACATAAAAATATACAAAAGTTCATGAAAATATTGTAACTTTTTTATCTTTTTCAATTATTTTAGTCTTGAACATTGGAGACTTGGAATTGTACGTCATAGACGCGGGGACAATGCAAAACAAGACTCGTTGTTTTACAATCCGTTTCCTAACTTGATCTATACTAACTTTGGTTATGGCTAATCACAGTTAAATCATTGATAAATTATTAGTCCAATAATAAATACATCTGGTAAGTTCCGCAGTGTGGTGGATGGTAGAAGAGGAAGGAGAGGTGAAACTGAATCGATAAATTTCTCGTCCATGGGAACTTGTTGTTGAAGTAATTCGTTGAATTTGTTGTCTATGATTTCTATGTCTTTATCTCTTAAGCTAAATTTAAAAAAAAAGAATTATTTATCAAATAAATATTGAAATCAAAATAAGGTATTCTATAAACATTTAAAAAGCTAAATTGAAAAAAAGGAATTATAATAAAATACTGTTCTCTTTATGAACATTTAATAAGGTAAAATTAAAAAAAGGACTTATATTAAAAAACGTACTCCTTATAAATATTTAAAAAGCTAAAATTTAAAAAAGAAATTATAATAAAATAATGTTCTTATTATAAACATTTAATAAGATAAACTTTAAAAAAGGATTTATATTAAAATAATGTTCTCTTTATATGGATTTAATACCTATAAAACATAAAACTTGGTCAAAGTTATAATAAGCGTACATTTAATTTTAGAACTGCAGTCAACACATAATATAAATGAACTTACATATCTCTACATTGTAAAATATGTTTAGCAAACTGAAGGAAGGCTTCTTCTGTCATTGAATAAATTCTGTATGTCATCGCACACGACAGTTTACCATAGAATTGAATGTCTTCTTCCTCGACTATATTTGGCATGCCTGGGCCTAAGAACAGAATTCTGTCTTATAGAATCTATAGCCGTCTGTATTGGTAAAACAACTCCTATACTTACTGTGATTATAAACTGGGGGTCCATTTCCATAATTTGGTGGAGGTCCGTTTCCGTAATCCGGCGGGGGTTTATTTCCGTAATCCGGTGGGGGTCCATTTTCATATTTTGGTGGGGGTCCATTTCCATAATCTGGTGGGGGTCCATTTCCATAATCAGGTTGGGGTCCGTTTCCGTAATCCGGCGGGGGTTTATTTCCGTAATCTGGTGGGGGTCCATTTTCATATTTTGGTGGAGGTCCATTTCCATAATCTGGTAGGGGTTTATTTCCGTAACTTGGTGGTGGTCCATTTCCATAAATTGGTGAAGCAGAATTTCTCTTGTAGTTTTGCTGAATATAAAATAACAAATACTTACTAATTTGTATATAGACTTTATTATCAAGAATAGCTACTTCTGTCCCTTGCCGAAAGTTACTTTATTTAAATTGAATGGCTCAAACCAGTTAAAAAGTATTAAATATTATAACACAAAATTAGCAAGCGTTAATTGCATATAACATATTGCCAGCTTAATTTTATGTTAAATGAACATGGGCATGGACGCCGATCCTGGTTATGCGGCGCCTACCTCAGAGTATTTATAGGGTATGCGGCATACCCATTTTCTAAGGCTAAAGCCTTTCATTCTAACCACTAAAGCAGGTGCGCAATACGTTGCATTTACGCACGTAAGAAGTATTTATTGCAAACATATTAATACTTTACTTGATCACATGCGTAAAAAGGAAAATATTCAACCTGTTTTCAAGCAACTGCAGGCTAAACAATCAAGGGGACAATTGGTATTATGAAGCAAATAATCAACGCATGAATTGCTATTGTGTCTAATCAATTACCAGGCTAGACAATCGCTATTGTGACGCAATAAATCCACATGTGAATCCTTACTATTTCGTAATAAACATGCTACTTGGTTGAGGAAAACACCGTAAATATAAAGCAGTTATACTTCTGAGTTCTGAAACATATTTAGGTTGTATATTTACTGCCTGTTGCCACTTTTAATAGGCAAATTACATTCATTTTACCTGCAGCTATGAGAAAGGTAGTGCAAAGTTCGTGTTGCGAATTCCCGCCAAAAAATACTAATGCGCACCGTGAGCAGCGCACTGTATAGTGACGTATCTGACGTCATAGTCAACGCACAGGTGCGCTCCACATACCCCAGATATTTAGGAAATTGGCGCGCCTGAACATGGAGCTAACAAATTTTCAGCAAATGGTTCTGTCATGAAACAAGCCATTTGCTGCAAACACTGAGTTTATCTTATGTATCGTATATTGATACTTATTACTTAGTTTTGTTCACATAGATCTGTTCAGCAAAAAAAACTAAAGCTACCCGTGCCAAAAAACTTTGTATAAAAAGTTACCACAATTGAGCCAAAAATATTGGAATTTTATAAAATAACAAGTTACTACACTTGAGGCCAAAATATAGGACTTTTATAAAATAACTTACAAAACTTAAGCCAAAAATATAAGACTTTTATGAAATAAGTTACTACACTTAAGCCAAAAATATAAGACTTTTATGAAATAATAGGTTACCACATTTGGCCAAAAATATAAGACCTTTATGAATAAAACACTTCATTTAAGTTATATTAAAGTTTTTTTTTACCTGACATTTATCCACAGCTTCCATGACCCCATCGAGTTGCATTTCACCGAGTCCAACCGACAGTAAGTTGAAGTTTGCGTGCGATAAACGACGTATCATTGAACTACAATCGTTTGTATAACTCGTGGTTTCTAACACAGAAGATCTGAAATTAGAAATCACAATAAATTATCACACTAAAAATGACATTAAAATTATACATTAAATTAAAATAATTATAAGGGCTAGGGAAACTGTAAAATCTTGGGTTCTCCGTGCTGTAATATCATTTGGTACTGAAGCGCTCATGACACAATCACAGTGAAAGGTGTAGCAGATTACGTTCCTGTTTAGTCGAAAAGCTCCACTAATTTAAATTGGGGGTTTGCAACCATTATTACATGGGGCCCACTGGGGCCCGGCCCAGATATAAATTACTGGGTGAACCCAACATCGTACGTTTATTTAACCTATGTTTGCATGAAATAGTAATATTAGTTTATTTTGTTTCTGATCTTATAATGTTAAAAGGAGGAAATATAAAGTCTGGGTGCGTAAATTTGATATATAAATTTTGATATATAAAAATTATAAAATGATATATAAATTTATTTTCACATCAAAAAAATTCAGTGAAAAATATACAGCTAATTTCACGGGCCGCCAGTTTTTTTTTGGAGGCTGCAGGTTGCACACCAATGGTTTAAATCAAAGATTGCAGCAGGTTTTTGAAAGAACAACAGTTTTCATTATAGTCAAGCACTTGAGCTGGCTTGTCTCATAACCTTACAGCTGCTTATACTTTGGAGCTATAACCAATGAGTTCTACTTTATACCAAACATGCAATCACTAGGTGATTGTTTTGGGGGGCAATTATCTTGTAATGTTAATTTGAAGAGAGTTATCATACAATTATCGTTATTCTGCTGGGTACACTGGCGCTTGTTATTATTACTTTCATGTGCGACATCAAGCCGATTTACTGTTATATAACGTTCTCTCTGACTCCACAGATTCACTCTACAGATAGTTTAACCAGTATACTGTGTTTGTATAAATTGCATTATGTCGGATTTTTTGTCCCTCACTTTGTTTTAGATTACAGCGTCTTAGCTAAAGTTATGCTTTTGGCTTGTATAAGTTGTGCTTTGTTGTGACAATATGCAACAAATTAAAATTGAGCTTACGGTAAAAACAACAAAATATTTCCAGGTATAACTCGTGCAATGATGTTATTCAAATGTTGACGACTCCTTTTCTCCATCTTAAGTTGAAGATAAACTTTGTTGGCGATGCAGTTTGCCTGTATTTTAATTCATCAGTCATGATATTAAAATGGTGAAAAGAGATATATTTACATAGAAATAACTTGCTATACACAAATGAACTTGAATATTTTCAATTATAAACTGAATAAATTTAAGCCACTTATGAATTCAGCTGAAGTAAACCCCTATGCATAAGCATTAACAAAGTGAAATATGATTCAAAACAAATGGTGATTTACCTCTGGGAAATAAAAATAAACAGACAATATGACATGATTGAACAACTGTAACCGCACTTTATCGTCGTGTAGCCAGAAAACGACAATTGTTATAGTTCTGTTTCATACACCACGTGCCAGCTTACGAGTTACCATCTATGTTACTTTGTTGGTGATTATTTTTGAAACATTTTTTTTTTTTTACATAATGTGACAATACATGAATTTTAACTCACAAGATCGGCTGGAATATTATTTCCAACTGCCTTGTCCACTGAAACGGCCACCATAATCATTGTATCAAGTGCAAAGTCAAATACATGTTTACAAGTCAATCCAATGGCTCCTTGACCTAACACACTGTAAAATAAAGTAACTGGTATATATAGTAGGATAGGGGAATTTGGGACACCTATTCATTCTTATTTCTCGTTCCATTTGGTAGTAAACAAAGAAAATTCAAAGAATTATTAAAAACTATTCTCACGACTTCCATATACCGTTGTTAATTGTTTAAAACACAAATAAGATATTTGGATATTACATGCTAAAGGTGCCCTATCTTTACTTTTCCTACTATACACGATGTTAAGCAACAATGTACAACAAGTTTACCAGTTGCAATCTATCTACAATTCTTACGTCAAATTAGATGGACATATTGTTTATTACGTCACAGTACCAATTCACACACATGGATTAGTCCAGTGGCGCAGCCAGAGAGGGGGTTTAGGGGGTCGCAACCCCCCCAAAAAAATTTTTTTTTTTAAATTCAAAATTTTTTTTATTTTCAATTTTTTGATTAAACCCCCCCCCCTCTTATTTTTTTTCTGGCTGCGCCACTGGATCAGTCCTTACATACATGTCTACATGATACTGAGTAAACACAACTCAATACAAACCTTATATCACTCAGCGTAAGCTTCCGATTTACATTGTTTTGATATTTCTTTACAATGTATAATGCCTGAAACAAAATTGTTAGAAAATATAAAATATTGTTATAAAAAAAAATTTGTTGATGTTTTCTTGTGTAATTAGTTTAGTTGGTGCCCCTTAAAAAGGAAAAACAATAAAATGTGTTTTCTAATTAAATTGTTTATTTAGAGTAGGGCTGTGAATTTTCCTATTTTTTGTTTAACCGTTAACCGTTCAGTTTTAACCGGTTAACAAGTTAACCGATACAGTGTAATCCTAATAAAAAGCCTCTTCTTTATTGCTTTTCTTTCGCAAATTTAAATGCAATTTTACGACGTACGTATGGACTATGCTTGCAATACACGCGCAAACGTCCTTAAAGTCAAAGTAATGCGTTCTTATTCATATTCAAACCTGTTTTAAAGCACCTGTCGGCTAAATAATCAACGTGTGAATTACAATTATGACGCAAATAATCCACGTGTGAATTGCTATTATGTCGTAATCAATTGCCAGGTCAAAAAATCGCTATTATGATGCATGAATTCATGTGTGAATGCATGCTATTTCGTAATAAACATGCTGCTTGGCGGAGAGAAACATTTAAGTTGTGTATTACGCTAATATAATGTTGCAAAAGCCTGCGGTATTAACAATCAAGATTGACGACGCAATCGCTGTTGTAGGGCACGATCAAAGCAACAGCGTCACTGCGCACTCTGTCTTAGCGCGAAGAACCAATTAACGAACGGGAACACGTGCTTTTCGTGTAAATAAGACAGATATTGATGTACGTTTATGCCCTATGACGTCACAGTTCGGTTAACGACTTGAAATTTTGTTTTATGTACAATTTGGACAACCCATTATCAACTACTGAATTGGAGAAATTGCTGTGTCTTGCCTATTTAATCTAACCTGGCTTCGTTTCCATTTCATTTTGGAAGCAGCCGTAAAGTTGATGTTGTCCATCGAGCGGATAAATGATGCGGGGATCAGTGAAGAGAATTTTGTTTCCGCGTTGACTGCCCACTCTACCCCATGGTTAGTTAATATCTAGTAAAAAAAATTAAAAAAAATATAAAAAAAACATAAAAATGGCAACATGGCATATTACTTATCATACAAAAGCATTCATAATTAAACTTAATTTCATAATATAGTACTGCCAGGTAAATTGGAACACATTTAGCACATAACATCGGAATATCCTGATAGTGTTTTAAACAATTAACAACTGTCTATAAGAGTTGTGAGGATACGGTTTTATAATCATTTAAAAGTTTTTTTTTTGTTTACTACCAAATCATTGGGACGAGAAAATAAAATAAAACGGTGTCCCATCTTTCCCCATCCTACTATACATGCGTACACAACCCAACCAAACCTTATCCATGATATCAGCTTTCACGTGCTTTGACATTTTTTGAATCAGGTCAGGTCTTGTGTTAAGAAATGAATGTAACATCGTATAATCAACTACAGTGGTGTCTAACTCAGAAACAAGTTCACCAAGACTTGTAACTTGGTCAATGTTGTTTAACTGCAAAATATACATTAGTGTTTATAATATGCTTATAATAGCATACTAAAAGCTGACAAAAATCGACTATCTATGGCCTAGCTCTAAGTTAGATTAATAAAAACTTTATTTGTCTCTTCGATTACGGTAGCGAAGATTTAGAAATATTTTTAACAAAAGGACAGAATATAGCGACAAAACGACAGTTGTTAAAACACGCTTACAGGTAAAAACATATTTACATTTAGCTGGAAGAAAATAAGCGTAGTTGCTACACCTAGCAAATGAGCCTGCTAGGTTTAGCAGTCTATATGTTATATTAAAAGCTCCCTAAACTGACCAGACAGCAGCATTGAAGCTTTAGTAGTTATTTATTGTACAATGTACAACATGCAATAAATAGCTTGACTTGAAAAGGACATATTAAAAAAATACATCTTAATTTATGTAATGGGTGCTAGTTTCATCTAAAAATTTACTAAAAATTAGAGACCGACCGATATCACTTTTTTCCACCGATACCGATATTTTACCGATATTTGTCACTATAGCGAAACATATGAAATGATCAGTTTTAATCAAAAGTAATGCCTGTATTCAAGATATTGCAAGTTATAGAGAAAAATTGGTTGGTCTACATGTTTTTAGGAAACATGCATGTTCTTAGGAAGGTGTTGCTTTTTAACGAAACTAGGACGCACATGAACGCTTAACTACAACGCACGTGGACGTTAAACTACGACGCACCTAAAAGGTCAAAACGCACGTAAAGGTCAAACTCCGACGCACATAAAGGTCAAACTCCGACGCATAAATACGACGCACGTAAAGGTCAAACTACAACGCACGTGGACGTTAAACTAAGACGCACGTAAAGGTCAAACTATGACGCACGTCAACGTTAAATTAAGACGCACGTAAAGGTCAAACTACGACGCACGTGAACGTTAAACTAGCACACACGTAAAGGCTAAACTACGACGCTCGTGGACGTTAAACTAGCACGCACGTGAAGGCTAAACTACGACGCACGTAAAGGTCAAACTATGACGCACGTGGACGTTAAACTAAGACGCACGTAAAGGTCAAACTTCGACGCACGTGGACGTTAAACTAGCACGCACGTAAAGGCTAAACTACGACGCACGTAAAGGTCAAACTATGAGGCACGTGGACGCTAAACTACGACGCTCGTGGACGTTAAACTAGCACGCACGTGAAGGCTAAACTACGACGCACGTAAAGGTCAAACTATGACGCACGTGGACGTTAAACTAAGACGCACGTAAAGGTCAAACTTCGACGCACGTGGACGTTAAACTAGCACGCACGTAAAGGCTAAACTACGACGCACGTAAAGGTCAAACTATGACGCACGTGGACGTTAAACTAAGACGCACGTAAAGGTCGAACTATGACGCACGTGGACGTTAAACTAAGACGCACGTAAAGGTCAAACTACGACGCACGTGGACGTTAAACTAGCACGCACGTAAAGGCTAAACTACGACGCTTGTGGACGTTAAACTAAGACTAAACTACGACGCTCGTGGACGTTAAACTAGCACGCACGTGAAGGCTAAAGTACGAGGCACGTGGACGTTAAATTACGTCGCACATAAAGGTCAAGTAGGACGCACGTTGCTTCGCACGAACTATTTATATATCGGTGAAATATCGGCGCTTTTTTACCGATACGGATTATCGGTAGAACGTAAATATCGGCCGATAATATCGGTGAACCGATATATCGGTCGACCTCTACTAAAAATGGCCTAAACTTGCTGTAAATATCAAGCAGTTTGTTAAAAACCAAATCTTTGTTTTGAAGCAAGTTTAGTTTATTTTTGTGCTAGGAAATTATATGCAGGTGTTTGTGTCAACAAAACGTAAACTTATAAACATTTTTCTTAACCCTTGTCCCCCAAGAAGAATAATGCTTAAAAATACAAAAGTAATCAAATTTTTATTTAAATGTATTTTTACAATGAACAAATCTTACCTGGTATCCTCCTGCTATAATTTGTTGAAGGATTACTCCTCTCTGTCAAAATAACATATTGACAGTTAGAAAACTGCATGACACTGACAACTGTTTACTATTAATAACAAAAAACTCAATTAACTCATAAAAAAGGATGTCACTGCTTTACCGTTTTAATAACTTTTGCAACATGCAAATGTATATAATACTGTGAGGGAAGATGAAACCTTTAGCACATGATATCCAAATATCCCGATGGTTTTTAAAAAATTAACAACCGTCTTTGGCAGTTGTGACTTGTGGTTATATGGTTTTATATTTCTTTGAATGTTTTTTGTTTACTACCAAATTCGCCGAAAAAATAGAAAAAAAGGCAGTCCCATTGTCTTCTACCCATGCAATAAATATAGTTTTTCTATGAGGCCACGCTGTGCAACTGTTTGTACCAACAGTTTATACAATACATACGGTAGCATACATCAATATGTAATTATCCATTTACCTGGAGTTTGTTTAACTTGTGATTGTTTGCGATGGTATCAACAGATGCCACCAACACCGAAGGTGGTATGGATGAAATTTCATCAAGTGACAACAAATGTATGGCGTCCAATAACTTAGATGGTAAACTTCCACTCAGGGCTGGTAAGTTAGATCCAGCAACTAAGTTTTGGATCTCGGAATATTTTTCCTTCAAATACAATATATTGTCAAGGTAAAACCAAAGTACTTTATTTCACAATTTTCTAAACAGGTTTTTCTACAATTTTACATGCTGTTGGACATAAGACACATTTTGGCAATGTTTGAGCAATCTCAAAAATGTGATATAAGCTACTTTGGTTTACCTTCACAAATGTTTATTAGTAATAAACCATAAGATTTACATAAAATAGTGATTTGCAACCCAAAAATGAGTTTGTGGTATATTTAGTTGAGTACCTATTTGAGTACTACAGTTTAACTTAAATAATTATATGATTTAATCGTCTTATAAGTTATGCTTATTTTGCTTAAAAAACTTGATTGTAAATAAGTCATTTAGGTTTCGCTATTAATTTATGCTCAATATTCAAGTAGCTGTAAAATAATAAAAAAATATGTGAAATACTGTGTGTGGCAGTTAAAATTAATAACATGAAAAATATTAACAAAAATTGAAGGTTTAACAACTGTTACACTTTCTTGGTTTCACCTTTTAATTTCATTTACCCTATATTAAAGTTTTAGAAATTGATAAAAAATTAATGGTTTGCCGATTTTAAAGTGCTGTTTTTATTAAATATTGTCAAATGTATTTGTTAATTACATAGTTGATAATTGAGCAATTTTAAAATTTCATGTTTAGTAGCTCTTACTCATGAATAAAAAAATAATATGTTGTTACTTTAGATGTGAAATTGGGAATGTAGGAACTATGGGAAAATTATCATCGCAAATACTAACATTTACAACTGCTTAAAAGAAAAAATCTATAAGACCACTACGTGCCCAATAAAAAAGTATTTATGAAAATAACTCTAACCACTCGTTCTTGCCGAAAGTTAAACCTCCAACCCTGTCGAAATTTTTCACAACCAAATTTCCTCATGTCTTTATTGCAATTCTGAAACAAAATCCGTTTTTAAGTTGCTGGAACTTGTGCTATATAATCATATAGTAAGGTGGGGGAAGACGGGACACCTTTATTACATAATATCCAAATATCCTGATCATGTTTTAACGATTAACAACGGTCTATGGGAATTGTGAGGATATGGTTTTATAATTATTTGAATGTTCTTTGTTTACTACCAAATGGGACGAGAAAATAGAATGTAAAAGTGTCCCATGTTCCCCCACCCCACTATACATAATATTTAACTTGTGTTATAATATTTACATCTTAGCGCAGGTAATGTCAATGTGTTGAAACTGGTAATTAAGCAAAACTTATTTTGTCATATCTTACGTCCTAACCAATATTATCTTAGCTTGAAAAATGCAAAATAAATCATAAATTATTTTATAATATTCTGCTGCTTTTTCTGCAAGACTTAAAAAAATATTTAAGAACATATTTTATGGGATATAGTCAAAAATATACTTAATACAAGTCAAATATAAATATAAGTCAAAAATAAATTAATTTTATTTACAATTAAAGGAATGTAACTTACTTTATTAGTTTATTCTTGCATGGCCGTAAAACGATAGTCGTTATAACACGGATGTTCATACACCTCACGCTATCTTACGAGTTACCAAGTAGGTTACTTTGTGGGTGATTATTTATTTTCGGGATTTTTTCTTTTTTGTATGTGGGGCTGATAATTCAGACAACCCATTAGTGACCACTGGGTTGCCATTGGCTGTCTTGCACAAGGACACATATGCCCACAATGGTAGCAATGACACGCCTTGAACTCATTACCTCTGGGTTCCAGGCAGGCGCTAACCAACTGAGCTAGGCACCGGACTTAAGTTACAAGTTTATAAAACTGGCCAAGCATACACACACTAACAATTAAGTTTCAAACCAGGTATTTTCTTGCTTACAGGCAGAAACAATAAGCATATTGTTTAATTTCTTTTTCAACCTACTGTTTTACTGATTGTACTTTGAGTTTGACGTTGCGTAACACATCTCTCCATCCAACTTATATTAAATGAGTTAAGATCCGATGCTGGTATGAGGTATTGCATGTCGTTCATCTCAATACCACACTGCAACACTCCAGTGCTATGGAATTCATAAAGTTATGCATTAATATATAGTAGGGTGGGAAAGATGGGATCCTTTTTCATGCTATTTTATTGTCCTATTTGGTAGTAAACAATGAACATACAAAGAATTATAAAACCGCACCCTCACGACGCCCATAGACCGTTGTTAATTGTTTAAAACAAGATCAGGATAACTGGATAGTAGGTGTGAAATGTGTCCCGTCTTACCCCCACCCTACTATAGCAATATTTAGAACAGTCCTATAACATTCACATTAATGTGAGTGTGAGCATATGTGCCTAACATTGGTAGTCAGGTATTCTTATACCCTTGAAAATAAACTGCAGTACCCATGAGTACCATGTATAAATGCATACACAATTTAATAACCTATCTTACAAACATGTCTTAAAATAAACACTAGGTAGTGGTGATAGTGCATCTATCAGTCTATTTTAAGTAAAAGCTAATGTGACAAAAAAAGTTCCTGCTTTTTCCAGCATAAACTTTTATCTTTTAAAGCTGTATAAGTACCTTAACTTTTCAACAGTTGGCGCCTATGAATGTGATCGCTTGCATAGCACCGCAAATTAATGCAGGTGGTTTTATAATTGATTCCTGACATAATTAAACAAAAAATCTACATTTACAGTTGAAGACGTTTTATATTCCAAATATTTTTCAAAATATACTGATTCAAAATTCTTTTGATTTTGATGCAAACCAGTTAAAAACCTAAAAATACATCTATATTTCAAAAAAACAGAACATACAAATGTCACAGAACATATAGTAGGGTGGGGGAAGATGGGACACCTTATCATTCTATTCTCTCGTCCCATTTGGTAGTAAACAAAGAACATTCAAAGAATTATGAAACCATACCCTCACAACTCCCATAGACCTTTGTTAGTTGTTTAAAACACGATCAGGATATTTAAATTTATGTGCTAAAGGTGTCCCATCTTCCCCCACCCTACTATACAAAGTGGACTTCTCATTATACCAACTGACTTACCGTGATATCATGTCCACCAATGTATGAGATGAAATGTTCATTACAAACATATTGTTTAACAAGATGCGCCACATTTCAGTGAGTTTATAAGGATTAATGTTGTTGCTTATGTTGGTGAAGAATCCACTGCTAATAAGCTCAATGACCTGAAACAGATTTGAAATTCAAAAGTTAACAAAATAAATACATATATGCATATATGAATAAATGTAATAGATTGCACACATCCAGTTTTTGTAACTTTTAATTTATCCTCGCATGGCGAGAAGCTGACAGTCGTTAAACATGAATGTGGGTGATAATTTGAACAACCCATTAGTGACCACTGGGTCGGAGCAATTGTTGTTGAGTGTCTTGCACAAAGACACATATGCCCACAATAGTAGCAACGACAAGCCTTGAACCCATTATCTTTGGATTAAGGGCAGGCGCGCTAATCACTACCCACAGCGCCGGACTATAACAATAGAGTTTAACAAGTCTCAATAGCAAAACTAAGAATACTGAACTGAACAGAAGAGACTGCGCATAGCACAAAGTTATAAATGATTGTTGATTAAAGATGCTGATTACCAAGGAATGTTAACGGAAAACGAGGGATTAGTATTCAAAGGAATTCGCGGTAGATTGACATAGAAATAGTAAAAACAACAACACGCATTACACTATTTAAGTTTTGTATTCTTGTAACAATCGTAGCAATCATTGTTGAGCCTGTGGGTGATTTCCCGCACCTAATTAACTACAGCCTCTCTTGCCCCATTCTTGGCATGCGACATGGTGTTAGCCACATGTCGGCTGGTCTGTTAACGCTAGGACAAGGGCATTCTCTTGACTTGATTGTACTGGCCGAACGCCATTGATATACTGTGTGTAAACGCTGTGTACCGGATTTTATGTGAAGCAAATAAATAAGTAACATTCTTACCGTTTGTGGTTGCATATTAAGGAAGGTATGTGTCGGAATGTCATTAGCAAAGTCTTTAATTAAATTAATCTCAGCAATTCCTTTGTGTTTAGTTCTGCTATTAATCCAGGCAATTATCTGCCTTCTGCTAAGTTGGTCCTTCACAGATTGAATACAAGATAACCTGGGGAATGGGAAGGAATGTAACTTACTTTTTCCTCTCGTGGCCGGAAAACGACAGTTGTTATAATACGGGTGTTGTTTCATACACTTTGTGCCAGCTTACCAGTAACCATTTTGTGGGTGATTATTTTTTTGAGGTCTTTTATTCTTTTAATGTATGGCTGGTAATTTGGACAACCTATTAGTGACCACTGGTTTGTTCAGGAACACATACTTTCACAACACTAGTTGCGACAAGCCTTGAACCAATTACCCCTGGGTTAGAGGCAGGCGCGCGAACCACTTTGCCACAGCGCAAATTAAATAATTTGTTTCTTGACAATACTGAACCACTGTAATTATGATTTAAAGCAATGGAATATGGTTTGACATTGGGTCAGATTTTAACTTAAATACATATTTTTGAACATCACACATAATTACTTTGATTCATAGTTGTAACGAAATTGTTAAAAGTAATCATAAACACTTTTTTATCATATTTGTTTAGGATGTAACTTCAAACTTCCCCAGGATGTAACTTCAAACCTCATGCCTGCTTATGATTTTAAGTTTGCATGGCTGTCAATTTAGCCACAGGAACCTTTTCAGTCAACAGTTTTGCTAAATGACACGCAAGTGACGCAACCATACTGAATGTAACTTGCTTTATCCTCGCTTGGTCAGAAAATGACAGTCGTTAAAATATAAGTGTTCTGTTTCATACACTTCTTGCCAGCTTATGACTGACAATTTAGACAACCCATTAATGACAACTGGGTTTGAGCAGTTGCCAATAGGTGACTTGCCCAAGGACACATACGCCTGCAATGGTAGCAGTGACAAGCCTTGGAAAATACTTTTTATCATGCCCCTCTACAACATTTTTTTTTTTAGCAACAGGAACGTTTTCAGTCAAGTGTTTTGCTAAATGTTACACACCCATAACAAATGTAACCTTGCTTGGCTGGAAAAAGACAGTTGTTATAACACGGGTGTTCATACACCACAGGCCAGCTTACGAGTTACTAAGTATGTTACTTTGTAGGTAATTTTTTATTTTTTTTCATGTATGGCTGATAATTTGAACAACCCATTAGTGACCACTGGGTTGAACCAGTTGCCGCTAAGTGTCTTGCCCGATGACATATACGCTCACTAGCATTGGCGAGCCTTCAAACCGTTCCCTCTGGGTTAGAGTCTGATAAATGTCTGATACTGCAGCGCCTTGTTGCAGCATCAAACACATTGTCGCATACTTACTTTACAGAACATAGTAAAGATCTTGTGCTACGAAATCCTTACTATAGTTAGATTTGTGGATACTTACAGGTGATAATTGACAATATCCGAAATATTGAAGTTAGCAAAAGCGTGCGGTGGTAAACCAACGATAAATGGACAAATTAATGAAGCTACAGAAGTTGGATGCTCTTTCACAATATAAGTAGCAATCATTTGCGCGGTCGCCAATCTGTCTTTGCTAAATTGAACTCCGTTCTGAATACAATATATATATGTATCGTTTTAAAGCAAAAGTTTACAGATTACTGTATGTTTATTTAATAGAATATATTTGTATCACTTTAAAACAAAATTTTACAGATTATTGTATGTTAATAGAATATATATTTATATGTATCATTTTAAAACAAAATTTTACAGATTACTGTATGTGTATTGTGTATTTATATATCCAAGCACTGGTCAGTTAGATAAATAATATATATTTATTTTTGACTCATATTTATATTTAACATATATTGAGTATACTTCTGACAATACCTCATAAAATAAGTTCTTGAATAATTTATTAAGCTTTGTAGAAAAAGCAGCAAAATATTATGAAATAATTTATGATTTTTTTTGCATTTTTCAAGCTTAGATGACATTGATTAAGAATGTGAGATGTGAAAAATAGTTTTTTTTTACCTGCTTCATAATAGCGACAGCTTGTAAGAATTGCCCTTTTTGTATGTTTAGAAGAAAATCTTTTAACTTTGTAGGATTATTATCAAGTAATGGTGAATTTAATATTTCACTAATAGATTCCCCGTCAAATTGTATTAGGTATTGTGGCTGAAAAATATAAAAAAATGATTAAAAATTGATGTGATAAAAAGGAAACAACTTTGCAATAGTTTATTTTGTGTATATCAACCGAAACTCAAACTATTCATAAAAGTTTTTTCTATAAATTCATTCGAAATTTGATAACGTTATTAAAAAAGTCAAATACATTATACACATTATAGTTGTAATGAAAAAATATAGTTATTATAAACCATTGTAGTTATTGTGAACCATTATAAGTGTTATAAACCAGTGCTCTTCAACCGGTGTGCGCGGTGCACCCTAGGGTGCATCAAAATATGCCAGGGGTGCACCAGTACAAAAGTGTATACAAGGGTGCATCACAAACTTCAACAATTTTCAGTAATAATACTCAGTTTTGAACATTTTTAACAAATTTAGCCATTTTTATACATTTTTTTTATATGAATTCTATATCTTGCATCACAGGGAATTGCGAAACGTCATTAGTTTTATGTTAAAGCAATCAGGGGTGCATGAGTTTGTCGCAATAACTTTAGGGGTTCACCAACCCAAAAAAGGTTGAAGAGCACTGTTATAAACCATTTCAGTTATTACAAACCATTGTAGCAATTTCTCTAACAAAAATGTAATTTATTGATTCCCGCAAAAGCAAACACGTAAATTACCTTTATCCCACCAAGAACAGATGCTGGTATTATTCCTTTATCACTAGTTGATAGTTGATTAAATGACAAATCTCCTTTCAAGTAACGCACAATGTCTGTGTTGATACCGTGGTTGAGAACCATGTCATCTATGCTGTTTAATAAATACATAGTTTTTCATGCAGTTGTGCTGTTATTTTTTATTTTTATTTATTCTTTTTAAGTGAGGTTCTTGTTAAGGATTTAGGCCACATTTAGCCCATTACCCCAAAACCCAGAAAGCCTATTTAAGTCTTTCATGCGACCAATGCCGCAACCCCTGCATCGCAGTCAGACACATTTTTTGCACCATTTTTTATCCTCGTTTGCTTACGAGTTACCACACTTTTTAACTTTCTGTATGATTTTTGCTTTTTATACAGCTTTTAATTTTATACGGACAACCCATTAGTGACCCCTGGGTTGGAGCAATGTCCATTAGGTGTCGTGCCCAAGAACACATATGCCAATCAGAACACATATGCCAATCAGTAACTGTGCAAATATTGATATATGTTGTTTAACTGGCAAAATAAGCTTTACCATAATGTTCATCTAATAAATAGTACAATCACAAACAACAATATTAGACTTCCTGTTTACTTACAATCGCAAAACTGCATTGTCCTGTAATGCTTCATCACCTGGATTAAAATATTCATTATTAAATGAATGCATGTAACTTGATTCATTCTCGCCTGCTCGTGAAATCCACAGTCGTTATACTTTTCTGTATGGTTGACAATTTATATAACCCATTAGTGACTTAAGTTGGGGCAATTGCCACTAAGTGTCTTGCTTTGAGTTAAGTATTAGAACAGCCAAACTTTTTAAACTAGGATAAGTGCCCCTTCCATAGCCATATAGGTTTCTAAATTTTAAGTATGAAAACCTTGAAACTAATGTTATAAACTTTGGTGGAAATATTTTGTGGGGTTTTGTTTTTCCATCACGATTAAATCTTTCGTCCTACGCACACTTTTCTTCAATTAGAACTTTAATATTGTTTAATTAAATGTGGTTTACTTGATTTACATTGTATTGTCTGTAGGGTGTAACAGTCATCCTATTTATCTAAGACGCGCTTTTAAACTTTCCCGTTCTTCGTTATCATATCCGAGATCACGAAATAAATTTCACTCATTTATGAGACATGACTCATGCAAATACTCCATTTGATCACACATTTGCAAATGAAAAATTATTACAATGTTTACATAATATTACTTACTTAGAACATTTGCGAACAAGTTTGGGCTTAAATTCCCTGATATCTGTTTCAGTTTTGGAGGAACCTCCCAATCTCCGTTCCACTCTGAAGAAATCAACCTTCTGTGTAAACTTTCATCTCCAACGCCATCATCTGTGTAATCAAGTGTAGTGTTTTGTTTCATACACCTCGTGCCACCTCACGAAAATTTTGTTCTCTTTATGTGGCTGATAATTTTAACAACCCATGAGCGACCACTGGGTTGGAGCAATTGCCGTTAAGTGTCTTGCCCAAGGAAACATACGCCCACAATGGTAGCATCAAAAAGCATTGAACCCCTTTACCTCTGGGTTAGAGGCAGGCGTGCTAATCAAATATAAAATTATGTTCATGGGCAAGAACAAGCGCTGTAGCACAGTTGGTTAGCCTGCCTGCCTTTAACCCAGATGTAATGAGTTCAATGCTCTTCGCTGCTACTATTGTGGGCAAATGTGTCCCTGGGCAATATACTTAACGGCAATTGCTCCAACCCAGTGGTAACTAATGGGTTGTCTAAATAAACTAAATAAATTGTTTCAAGAAACATTCCTTATCCCTATCCCACAGCATCTAAACCCTTTGCCACTAACCCCAAACTTCCTTATTTTGCTGGTTTTTAATTTACATCATTTAGCTGTAAAATGAAGAAACCTCGTCAAAAAAAAGGAATGTCTTTCCAATAAAGTTGTCATTTATGTTTTATAACTGTGTTTTTCTTTTTATTTTACATTACCTTGTGTTCCATATAGTGGTTTGAACGTTAGACTCTCTGGCATTACTCCACCATAATGATCCATCATACCTAGCTGTCCAACACCTTCAGTGACAAACCATATTATTATGACTATATGAGAACCAGTATTATACATCGTATGTGAATAATCTGTGCAGGTTGTGTCTTTACACACTTTTGTTTCTATTAAAAGCTTAACCTAATAATAATTAAACATAAATGGCTTGTTTGTCTGCTAGGTGTAGCGACCACGCTTATTTTCTTCTAAATAAATGTAAAAATATTTTTTTAACTGTCAGAGTGTTTTAACAGCTGTTGTTTTGTCGCTATATCCTGTCTTTTTTTAAATATTTCTAAATCTTCGCTACCGTAATCAAAAGGACAAATAAAAAAGTTAATATTATTTGCCAGTAGCAATATTCCATTCTCTATAGTTGATATCCTATAACAAAGCACATGAGAAATCCTAGGTTTAGGTCTATTATCCCGGCACCCAAGATTATAAATACTAAAAAATCAGCCGTCTGCAAATAAAACATGCTTGCACGGGTGAAATTAGCTCACCATAAGTTATATATTTCATGCACAATTCCATTTCTTTGTCTGGGTTTCTTTTGGCTGCGCTTGGCATTGCATCTTAACAAATAAAATATTTAACTTAAAAATGTAATGAGTAAAACAAACACATTTTTTAATAAAAAAAGTCAAATTTTTGACGACAACTCTGTGTGTAAGAGATGTTTAAAAATCACAAAAATAAAGCTTTTGGTTTTCACATTATTTTATTTTGTAAATAACTGCTTTCGTTTTATAATTTTTTGGTGTTCAAATTTTGCTTTAACAAATTAAAGTTAATTGCTTTTATTGCGTTATAAGGGAACTTAAAGTTTAAAGTTTATCGACACATTCCTACCAATAAAACCTGTCTGACTGCGATGCGGTGTCTCGTCATCGAGCGCCGGAAAGACATAAATGGACTTTTCGGGTGTTGGGGTAATGGGCCGAATTTGGCCTAAATCCCAGGTCCTTGACAAGGACCTCACCCATAAGGAGAAAAAAATTTCAGGTCATACTAACATGTACCATAAACTTACTCAAAAGTTGTTTTGACATTTTCTGAATTTCATCCACAATGTTTGTTCCTTTGTTTATTTCCGCCATTTCCTTTGATGCCAGCATTGTACTTGGTGGAATCAGCGCATCTAAACAAATATTACCTTTTCTGTTTTTACAGAATAAGTTCAACATGTTAAAGTAGATGGGTTGTAAGGTTCACTGCCTAAAAGGGCATACCAACGAAAAATCGGAATTCGCGTGTTGATAGAATTCTCAAATGTGATCTAAAAGTACCACCAAAGTTTTAAACATCGAAACAGCTTCAGAAAAAATGTTCTAAAAAGCGACAATGCGTAGGATCACCCATAAGAAAAAATATCACTTAACTTTGAGCGTTTCCATTTTTTAAACTACTGAAGAAAAATCAAAGAAATTCAGATTTGGTACAATAAATGCTTCTTCTTTATAAATATATACCAAAATATAAATATATATTTCTTTACCCCAGCGGTTTTATTTCACTTGATTTTGTCTAAGCTGTTTTGTTTTAAGAAACTTAGGTGGTACCTTTGGAAATATTTAATTTTTACTGGTATGTCCATTTAAATCTGCTGTAAATTGCAAAAAAGTAAGTCATGCATGCTGAACCTATGGGACATAACCGAAAAGTCAAGGATCATTCAATTTAATATGTTCGCTTGTTACAGGTTTAAAATTAAAAGCCTTCTAACCGCTATTGTAGCTAAATCAATGCTATAGTGCACACAAAAAAGCAAGTTTGTGAATGAATGTAACTTACTTTATTCTCGTGTGGCCGAAAAAACAACGGTCATTAAACACAGGTGTTCTGTTTCATTCACCTCCCAGCTTACGAGTTACCATGTATGTTACTTTGTGGGTGATTATTATTTTGAGAGAATTTTTTTATGTATGGCTGATAACTTGGACAAGTTAGGTGTATTGCCCAAAAACACATCCGCCCGCAATCATAGCCGTGACGAGACTTTAACCCATTGCCTCTTGGTTAGAGGCTGGCGCGCTAACCACTTTGCCGCGCCGCTGTACAAGTGGTGTTCAATATATTTGCTAAATTTCAAATCAGCTCTATATATAATGTTTCTATTTTTACTGTATTCTAGGTTTGCCTCAACCAGTGTGTGTTTTATATTATGTCTATGTTGTTGTTTATATTATTTCTATGGATTGTGGTGATGTGGCAGTGGTTGGAAATGGACTTTACTTGAATTGTGCATAGTATGCTGTTGACTTCTATTTGAATAAGCTTTTAGATAGAGACTTCTAATTAGTAACAGCCAAAGACTGTGACTGGATAAAGACTTCCAACCTAGTATAATAGTATTTAGGAACAGTTAAATACTACTGTTACTTAAACTGGATAAAGACTTCCAACAATATTCACTTACTTGCATGCAGATTTCCAACATTACCAATAACATTTCCCATCATAGCTCCCATGATACCTGAGACCCCACCCATATCACCAGCTACTTCAACCAGGTCGTTAATTACACCACTGAACACTGGAAATCCAAAATAATAAATGCTTATTTAATTTATGGTGTTTAAACACAGTGATTGATTGCGTTTTGTCTGAATATTGTTATGCTATGGAGATGACGCATTAAAAAGACAAGACCACACCCATAGAAATTAGTTTTAAATGAGAATATATACTTAATAAATACTACTTGTAATATTTTTTGAAAGAAAACAAAACCGTTAATTTAGCATTAGTAGAAAAAAAAAACTGTTTTATGCAAAAAACCTGTACAGCTTAAAAACCAAGGGGCAGCTCTTCAAACTATTATACAATGAGCATGATAAATAAAACGCTTTCAACACAGATTTCCCTAAATGTTATACACCAATATTTAAATTGTATTAATAATTTGACAAAATCATGATACAAAATAATGAATAACATAAATTTTATAAAACTTAATCGAACCCTGGCATATGGTTGTTATTTTGTTAATAGGTGTTATTTTTTAACACTGGCGTATAGTTGTTAATTGTTAATAGGTGTTATTTTTTAACACTGGCGTATAGTTGTTATTTGTTAATAGGTAGTCTTCCTTGCACATATAAGTCAGTTAATACTAATACGTTACCTTCATTAGCTGCACTTCTTCCTCGAGAATGCTTTCTAAGTTTCCAAAGTCCACCTCTTATTGGTAAAGCATTTAATGCACCTACTGTAATTATAGTTTAATAATATAATAACTTTATTTGTTTCTTCGATTATGGTAGCAAAGATTTAGAAATATTTTAAACGAAAAGACAGGATTTAGCGACAAAACAACAGTTGTTAAAACACACTTAGAGTTAAAAACGTATTTACATTTAATTGGAAGAAAATAAGCGCGGTCGCTACACCTAGCAAGCGAGCCCACTAGGTGTAGCAGAATATATGTTATATTAATATATAGAACTAGAAACGTAGTAAGGTCGTAAAACTTGCCAAACAACGAGCAATTTATGTTTAATTAATATGAAGTTAAACTTTTGATAGAAACAAAACTGCGCGTAAATCCAGGTTGACAAGTTTTATATAAAGCATTTCAATTTGACATTGCAGTTTACTATTATATTTACATCATTATATGAGTATAAAACAAGCGTACGTTTTTTTGCATGAGGTACAATGTACCCCATCAATCCACCAATGGCACCAGATATTCCGCTCACTGCTTTGACCAAATCCGCAAACTGAGGTGTCACCCCATGGAAACGACGATCTGGGTCAAAAAAATTCACTCATATTTTAGTCTTTTGAGTGAAAAATTAAGTTAAAAATAAAATATACAAAATTAGTGGTTTACAGTCGAAATAAATGGATAGTTAGCATTAGCAAGATATTTAAGAAAATTGATCAAAAATGCATTTCAAACTGATGATAGATATTTTTTTACTTATTTGGCGCTGGGGGTAAATGGTTTTGGCATTTGCGTGGTAACTGGTAACCAAATAGAATAGGATTCAACGCTGTTACTGATTGGTGTGTTTTTGCGCAAGACACTTAACAAACATTGCCTCCACCAAGTTGTCACTTATGTGTTGTCTAAATTCTAAACCATGTCCAAGTAAAAAAAACACGCAGCGGTAACTCATCAGAACGAGAAGACAAAAGAGTGACATGCTCCACTGGCGCGTTACCAAAGTGTAATGTGCTAGCTGTTCTTCCTCGGACAGAATGTTCATTTGTGACCATCTGTCCAACATTGCTCATGAAGTCACCCATGTTGTCCATGACTGCTGTCAGGTCAGGACCAAGATGTTTCATCAGTTCTAAATAATAAAAAGTTAGTTTGTTTTTTTTTTCAAGAAGCAGAACTTAAACATTTTGTCTTTTTGTATACTAGATTTCACATGTGATAAAAATCTATTTAATTGAACCTAATGTGGAAAACTGTGGTATGTTCCATAAATCTGGTCATGATTTAGCCATATTCTTGTTGCATGATAACATAAAACACTAACACGCAGCAGCGTATACAAGGGGGGGTCAGGGAAGTCGTTTTTTTTTTTAATTTTTTTTTTAAATTTTGTAGTTTTTTTTGTTGTAAAATTAGAACCCTTTCTCTTAAAACATAGTAAAAAAGTCAAAATATTGTATTTCGAAACCAATCTTATGCATTTCTATTATGTGCGTTATTATTTATGTCAGTTTATGTCAAGCTATGTTTTTATCTAACACGTTACGTTTTATACTCATCCATTTTCTAAGCAAAAACTCGCGGATACGCCCCTGCTCACACGCGCCCCTGCTCACACGGCAACACCTTTTTTCATTTTTTACCAGGTGGTACTTAATTTGATTTTGAAAGCAAAGCATAGCAGCTAGACTATAATTTTCTTCAGGAAGTTAGTGCAGTTTTAAATTATCTTTCAATTCATATTTTTATTTTTAATAACCACACCACTAACAATTTTGTATGTGGACTTGTGGTACTGTGGTAGGATTTCACCCTCTGGTGAGGAGTTCAATCAAATAAAGACTAAGTCATTAGCAAAAAATATATCTTTTTGGAACACGATAAGTTGGAATAAAAGAAAATGTTAAATGCAGCATACTCTTATTGGTTAAATATTTATAAACTACATGGCTAATGCCCAATACCTTCTGCACCACCGGGAGGAGCAAATGAGCCGTCTACCAACCCCTTAAGATCACCCATATTAGACATCACACCAGAAACTAAATGCAAACTGCTGCTCAAGTTGTTCATGTTGCCTGTTTACAATGGTAAAGGTTACATTTTTACCACTAACAAATACATGGATAAAAGAACATTTCTTCCTTAACCTATTTAAAATAATAGTGTCAATAAAACTATGGCCACAGATTCAAAAACCTAAAATAAGTGTCGTAATAGGGCTACAGATTTAAAAAGCAGTATTTTTGATAGTGTTTATTTTAGTGCTATTCCTCCTGCGTTAAACTAAATCTTATGGCATTTGGCAACACTATTAATTATTGTGCGACGTGTACGCTTAAAAATGGCTCATTAACATTCCTGTGTTTTTTTGTATAATCCTTGGTACCCGTTTAAGTCCTACTGTTGTGCTAGTCTTACTATTGTGTTTTACCGGGACATTCGTTTTAATTAAATAAAGCCTCTATGATAAATTTTGTTCGTCAAATAGGTTCTGACAATAATATTGGGACATTAAACACAAAAACGTACCCATGTCACTTCCTGTGAGTCCACCGATTGCACCAGCCACACCCCCCATACCTGATAACATGGGCCGCAGATCGGCTGAAATAAAAGATTCCAATCACCAGCGAGTAAAAAGTCGTGTAAAAACTGCTGTTGTTACTTTGAATTGTTAAATATTAATTTTTAACCAATACATTAGCTTACAATGTTGTGAAAGCAGCACATGAACGTGGGGCTAGTTATAGCAGCAACATTTGGCATCAAAATGCATGAGTCTTAGATTTAAAACAAGTAATTGTACTGTTTTAAAGCAAAAGAAACTACCGAAAAACTTAAATGTGAACCGGTATTGACCAGCTTTTGTTTTTTTATATACTTCAATTTCTAACATCATTTAACAAAGAACAGAATTCACAACTTTAAGATGATCAATGCCACAGCTAAAAACAGTAGGCGAGACCAGCTGCATTCTACCTGCTGCATTGTGGTACCACATTTTTCACAAAGCATGAATTCAAATATGAACATATATAGTAGGGTGGGGGAAGAAGGGACACTTTTAGCACATATTATCCAAATATCCCGATCGTGTTTTAAACAGTTAACAACGGTCTATGAGAGTGCTGAGAATAGGGTATTAGAATTCTTTGAATGTTCTTTGTAACTACCAAATGTGAGGAGAAAATAGAATGGAAGTGTCCCATTTTCCCCCACCCTACTATACTACTATCCTCTTATTGTCAAGCAAATACATTTTTCACAGGAGTAAACCAATGAAAGTTACCTGGTATTGATGATTGTTGCATGGCCACCATGTTTCCGATCAACCCACCAAGCATTCCACCAATGATAGATGCAATGTTGTCTGAAGATTAAATTCATTCATGATTATTTATGTCCGGCGCTGTGGGACAGTGGTTAGTGCACCTGCCTCCAATATACATAAGTTAAAAATAAGGGTAATTTATTTACCCTCGCATGGCAAGGTTAGGATAGTCCTTATAACATGAGTGTTCTGTTTTAGGTTTTAGCTTACGTGTTACCACGTATGTAACTCTGTGAGTGATTATTTTTTGGGAGATTTTTGTATGCCTGACAATTTGAATAATACATTAGTGACCATTGGATTGAAGCAACTGTCTTGCCTAAAGACACGTATGTCCACAATGGTGGCCGCAATGAGTCTTGAACCCAGAACCTCTAGGATAAAAGCAGGTGCGCTAACTATCGTGCCACGGCACCAGATCATCAAGCAGACGTTACAATGATTATTAGTGATTTATTTACAACGAAAAGCAGGCTTTGTTGTTTGTGCAATTTAAGTTTGACATATTTTGTAAATTAAATATTTCAAACCTAATTCTCTTGAACTTGCTTTCTGCAGCGAACACACAAAAGGACCAAGAGTTGACACAACGGTCTCCAACGATGTTAAAACAGATTTATTTCCAAGAAAAGGAGGACCTACATTATACAAAGATAAATTTATTTGTCTCATACCCTCTTTCAGAAATTATCCAGGAACACTCATCTTGTATAATTAATACCTTGAAAAAATATTTTTTAGGGGCCATAAGGTGCATAATATATTATGCCAGTCTTTTTTTATTGTCTGTTGTTGGCATAGGTTTCTCAAATATCGCAGTAACTTTTTTGTTCAAGCAATTTTTTTGTCTAAAATATAGGAAACAAAAATATCTCAGGTCCTACTCAAACAAATACAATATTAATAGACTTTAGTCGACTTGAACAAAGAAAAGTCTACCCAAACAAATAAAATATTAATATATATATATATAAATTGAAAGTTTACTTCCATCCGGTCCCCCCATTCCTTCCATCATTCCAAATACATCAACAAGCGCCTTGGATAATTCAACATTATCTAAAAGAAATAAAACACTTATCAAAACTACATAAATCGAAAAAAAACATTTTTTATTCATATGTTCTAGACACCGGTAAAAAGAATTAAGATATCTGTTTCTGGAATTAAAGGGACATACCAAAAAAATTGGGGGCATACCAAAAAAAATTGCATACCAAAAAAAAACCCAGGGGCATACCAAAAAAATTGTACATCATTACATGGACCATGTGCACCGAGTCAATGACAAGTTACCATAAATTTATGTTTGAGGATAATAGAACCGATTTTCGCCTAGGTGCAACCATAAAAAGAGGGGGTGTCTAACCGAACCGAAAAAAGGAATATAAAAAAACGCACCTTTCATGCGCCATTGAAAACACAATGTACTTTTTCTGGCTGCATCACTGTATATAGCCGTACACAACTTCGAAGTTTTGTTTAAAATATTAAAGTCGATTTTCTTAATTTACTAATCCAAACCCCATAGAGACTGCATATTACTACCTGCATTAGAACGACCTCGACTTGGACGTAACATTGCTCCAACACTTTCCATTGCAAATGAAAAATCCTTCAAGGTTTTATCTTTAACAAACATTTCTGTTGAAAATAAAATTATTATATATATATATAAATAATATGTAATATATATACATTTATATAGATATGATTATATGAATACTTCTTAAGATAGAATTGAGCAGCACATTTATACAAAAAAAGAAAATAGGTGTATTTTCTTCCAATTAGATGTAAATATGTTTTTAACTGTAAGATTGTTTAAACAACTGTCGTTTTGTTGCTATATCCTGTCTTTTCGTTTAAAATATTTCTGATTCTTCGCTACCATAACCGAAGAGACAAATAAAGTTATTATTATATTGTCAGAAATGTTAAAACAATAAAATAGTCTGAAACATTGCAGAATGTCAAGATCAGTTGATACTTCCTTTCATAAAAACAAGTCCAGTTTCTGACTACAGAAATTTTAACAGGCACAGACTAGATTGTAAAATAAGGTTAGTATACGTATACCAACTAATCAACACAGTAGAGATAAAATATTTGACTGTGGATTATTCAAAGTTTACAGTTTGTTGGTTTAACTATTAACGTTATATAAGTGTTAAAATTTCACATCGATATTGCATGTGAATAGCCTTTGCTCTTAAAAAATCTTACCTTGGGATCCTGACGCATGCTTTATGTGACTCAACAGGGCTGTAATTAAAATTTGGAAATTAATACCTTTTTTTATTTCACATGATCTATTTTAGGGTTGTGAAAATTGGAACAATTATGCAAGCAGAACTTACCTAACAAAGCCAGCAGCGATGGAACATAAGTTTCATGTAACAGTTTAAACTTAAATTTTGTTCTTTTCATTTTATATTTCTAAAGAACACAATTTATTTAACACATGAAGAATTGTGGAGACAAATTTATTTGTACTCGGCATCACAAAGCATACAAAAATTGTATGTCTTGCCACTGAAAAATAACATATTCACTTTGATTTCTGCAGCGTTTTTTAGACTTTCGCGCCATTAACGCTGAACAGTTCCCGCCATTATTTGCTAAATATCATAGATATCACATACATAATATACTATAAAACTTATGTGACAGTTCCAAACATTTTAACTTTATTATTGAATAGTATAAAACCACAAAAAAAACACAAAAATAAAAAATAAATTTCGTTAAACACATTTTCTGGGACATTGCTATACTGCAAAGTCTATATATAAACCATCGAGCTATAGGGCAACCAAATGGGGCCAGAGTCCGTATATAAACATATGTTTATATGAATGAATGAATATATGTTTATATACGGACTCTGCATGAGGCTAATTACGGCGATTGTTTACTCTAGCAACGGAAATTTTATATGCCTATATATACGGACTTTGCTATACTGCAGCTACACCCGTAGTCTCTTATATAAATATATTTCCAAACGGAATCTCGTCAAAATTTGGCCCCTTCAACGGCTGAGGGGAATATCATTAGCAATGTTTAACTAGGGGTCTGTTCTTCATGTCACCGAAAAATGTGTTGATACTCGACGCACACAATATAAAACAAATAATAAAAAAACTAGGCAAGAAAAACATAATGGAGTTGGGAACTGCGCTGTCGATGGAGTCCGAGATGGGAGCGGCACCAGTAGCTTTAAAGACGAAAATGGAATTTCAGTCGGTACGTATTTATTAGAGCTCGTATTTGTTCCGATCTACTACGCACGCGCAGTAGATCTCGGCGAATGCGCAATAGCGCCCGGTACAAATATATCAATCGGAACGAATATATCACGACACCGGGCAAGGGATCTCAAGAGGCCCCCATGTACCTAGATTGACCTTGAGGTCTCTGTACAAGTAGGTCTAATGGCCGTTTTTATCTCGTTTATTGGTTATAGTTTTCGTTAGAGTTTTAAAGCAAACGGCGAACTGGATAACCAAAAAAGGTCACGTGACAGCAGTGTGACGTCATGTAATTAGATGGGACACGATTTCGTCTCGTCAGCGGAACGTAATTTTACTAACCCCGTTCAACTTTTCATCAACCCCGTTAAACTGGGAGAAGTGGTCCGTTTTTATAATAATATTACCTTAACCATATCAAATCAACCCGTTTTTAACTGTTTTCAATGCAGAAAACAAGTTACCCATGTTTTTGGATTTTCTAACTTTTAAATTAGTTTTAAGTCACATGTACAGTTATACAAAAGAGAAAGCAATCGCTTTGATTATATGTATTGTACAGCTGAGAAGTTTGACTACTCGATATTTCTATGGCTCTGGTCAATAATATACAAGTTAGTGGCGAAAAAACCATCGCTACGTCGTCGTTTCGAGAAATTAAAAAGTTAACTGACCGGTAGAAAAGTTGAGGCGGCCGGTGTTTAGCTCACATAGGCGACAAAGGGGCAATTATTTGTGATTACAGTAAGCCTAGTAAGCACCAACATATGAGATGCCACAGCCTGTTTGTTGTTTTCTATGATCTTATTTCCGTATTTATTTGAATTATCATTTCATAGGTAAACCGGTTGTGTTTTCATTTTTTTGGCACTCTAGTACAAAATCGCACACGTTTTTTCGGCACTGTAGTAAAAAATTCTCGGTTGGTATTTCGTTAGGTGGTAATCAGTGACAGTTTTGGTCTCAAAGTGTTCAAAGTTAAGATTATTTTATCATAATGCATAGGAATGCATATTCTTTCGTTGTAGTTAAAAACAAAATGCAATGGTTACTAGTTATCTGTTAAATTTGTACATTCATGCGTCATATATCTTTATTTGTGTTTTCTTTCGTCTCTATGTTAAAGCTACACACCTTTAATTTTAATGCAAAAAGTGAAATATTCAAGCTTGTACGGCAAAAACACCTATCGCTATAGTAAAGTGACATATTAGACCGCTAACTTTCTGTAAGTCAGCTGATTTATGGTGACAAAGCATAAAAAGCATGTTTGGGCGCATTTTTAAAGTTTATTTTAAAAACAAACAGCAGAATTTTTCGCTAAAAAATTATACTGTGGGTATCAGTTAGACCTAAGAAACATTTTAAAATCAAAACTTTCACTGGTCAGAAGCTAAAAGATTACTGACAAAAAAGTCTCTGTGCTGTTTACTGTTGTTCTTGAAAAATTGGCAATTTAGAAGTAATTTCGTTCATTTGTAAGGGTCATTTTAGTTACCATTGGTTAGGTTCAGTTATATTTTTTTAGCATGATTGGTCCAAGATGTCGTACACGATTGTTGCACACTAGACCTGTTTCTGATATTTGGGTAAAACGAAAATCTTCAAAATCTCGTAATGTTGTTGTGACTGGCATTGGAATTGTGTCTCCTCTCGGGTGCGGAGTTGACTTTGTCTGGTCACGACTCCTAAAAGGGTGTTGTGGTATTACGAACATTCACTTTAATAATTACCACATTCCATGCAAGGTAGGAGCAAGAGTTCCAGAGGGGTCAGGTCCTGGTCAGTTCTGTGCAAAGGTTTCAAGAGAAGTTTCTAAAGCAACTGCATTTGCTGCAGCAGCTGCTGAAGAAGCTTTGAATGATGCATGTTGGTTCCCAGTGAACGATGTTGACCAGCAAAGAACAGGAGTTGCACTTGGAATGGGCATGGTTGATTTGGATGCGGTTTCCTCAACTGTAAATGACCTTAATGCAAAAGGATATAGAGCTGTTAGCCCATACTTCATTCCACGGATACTTTTAAACATGGGTGCAGGACACATAAGCATGAAATATAAACTGAAAGGACCGAACCACTCTGTTTCTACTGCTTGTACAACAGGAGCACATGCCATTGGTGATGCTGCGAGATTTATAATACATAATGATGCCGATGTTATGGTAGCTGGAGGTGCCGAGTCTTGCTTGAATGTTCTTGCCTTTTCCGGTTTTTCTAAAGCCAGAGCATTGAGTACAAAATACAATGACAATCCGAAAGTAGCTTCTCGCCCTTTCCATCCGGATAGAGATGGCTTTGTGATGGGTGAAGGAGCTGCTGTGTTAGTTCTTGAGGAAGAACAACATGCTGTACAGCGTGGGGCAAAGATATATGCTTCACTGTTGGGTTATGGATTGTCTGCAGATGCCTCTCACATAACAGCTCCTCCAGAAGATGGTAACGGTGCATATCGATGCATGAAATCTGCTGTACACGATGCTGGTGTCAAGCTGGATGAAGTGACATACATAAACGCACACGCTACTTCTACACCATTGGGTGATGCTGCAGAGAACAGAGCAATTAAAAGACTTTTTCAAAATTCTCCACCTGCGGTATCATCTACAAAAGGTGCAGTAGCACATATGCTAGGAGCAGCTGGGGCTATTGAAGCTGCCTTTACAGTATTATCTTGCTACCACAGCCAACTTCCACCTACTCTCAACCTTGATAGAACTGACCCAGAAATGGATTTGAATTATGTCCCATTAACCACACAGAAGTGGTGTCCCAAAACAGACAGGAGAATTGCGTTAACTAATTCTTTTGGTTTTGGAGGAACGAATGCTTCTCTTTGTTTTTCTAGTGTTTAAAAAAAAAACATTTTCTGAATGTAAGATTACCTTGTTTAGTGTCACTTAAGGTCATATTTTGATTACATTCAATTATTTACAAGCTATTTTTATATGATGCTCTCAGTCTTGTAGTATAAAATGATGGGTTATTGGGTTTTGTTTGTTATATTTTAGAGTTTATGAAGGTACTTTTTACATCAGCAATAAGCATAGGCGTAAAGTTTTACTAAACGTTAAGGTTGCAAAAACCAGAAAAAAGGGAAGGCCTCGCGCCGGTAGGCGCGAAAAAAAAAAACGGTTTGCAACCCTTTGTTTTCGGTTTGCAACCCTTTAAATATGTTCTTTGTAAAAGCTCATACAAACGTAAACGTATTCAGAATTACGTAGGGATGAGACAAATTAAAATTACGCGCGTTCGGCGAGTCCGTGTAATGAGAAACGGTCGAATCCGATTGCCTGGCGAGTGACGTCACAGTAGCTATGTCGCATGCGCCTTTCGTCAAGCCCGCACGAGTGTGTGGTTATCTTACAAACGAAGACCCGTCCGTCGGAAATAGTAGGTTTCCAGAACGAAATATCGCTGAAATAAACTGCCTAAATCGTTTCCAACACTGCTTTATATTTATATGCAATGTTTTCCTCAGGCAAGCATCATATTTATTACGAAATAGTAGGGATTCACACGTGGATTCATTGCATCATAATAGCGGTTGTTTGAACCTGGCAATTGATTACAACATAATAGCGATTCACACGTTGATTACTGACGTCACAATAGCGATTCACACGTGAATTATTTAGCAAACAGGAGTTTAAATACCAGTTGAATGCATTTGTGTCGTGAATGACGCATCGGTATTGACATATTTAAACGAACGTAAACGAAGTTTGTTCGCAGTAATAATGGCGTCTTCGTTTGGTCGAACGTAATTCCTTACGCATTATTAGTATTGAGAAAATCAAAGGGTTGCCAGGCAACCCTGCAACCCCGTAACTTTACGCCAGTGGCAATAAGATTACTGCTTCATTATTACTATTGATTTTACCAGAGCGGGAGTATTAGGTTGTTTTAAATTTAAAATGCCAGTCCCGAACAGACTTCGTGACTTAATTCGAAACATCAGAAGTTGTAAAACTGCAGCTGATGAGCGGGCTATCATACAAAAAGAATGCGCCGATATCCGGAATGGATTTCGGGAAGAAGATTCTGTTTTTAGATGCAGAAATGTTGCCAAAGTTCTTTATATTTACATGCTGGGCTATCCTGCACATTTCGGACAGGTTGGTGACATAAATGCATAATCGACTTTTGTCATTTACACATTTGATGGGAGTTGGGGCATTGCCAAACTCCAAATACTTTCATAGTGGACAAACATAAGGAACCTTAGTGATTGATATGATGCATTGAGTACACTTGGCACTTAACTAGAGTATGAATGTGGTACAAGATACATTTTGCATGAAAAAGGCCTTTTTTATGCTTATTAGAACTGGGGTGCCTTATCAATACACTTTATTATTGGCATGCTATCACCTGACAGCTTGTACAGAATTCTGTTTAAAATTTATATATTCAAAAAATTACAATTAAACATTTAAGAGTTCATCTAGTTCTAAGAACATTACTTTACCATTTATTTTGTTTCTGAACCACATATAAATAATTTGCTGACTTAATTCCATGTTTTTGTAGCTTGAGGCATTAAAGCTGATCGTCAGCGGAAGATTTACGGATAAACGAATTGGATATTTGGGAGCAATGTTGCTTGTGGATGAATACAGAGAGGTTCATCTTCTTATGACAAACTCACTTAAAAAGTAAAAGAGATTCTTATGTTCAATATGTTATGTTTTAATGGTTATCTTTTACAAAATTTGCTTCTTTTTTTTTCTATCGCTTCTTATTTGAAAAATAAATAAACTTGTGAATAGTAATAAGCATATATATATACATAAATAAGATATATATATTATTTCATTATATTAAAAGTATTGTTAAACTTATTATTAAGTTATTATGTCTATTAAAATTTTGTCTGTCATTTCTTCACCTTGTGTTACCCCACGTTGTTCATACTATGCTGTTCCAAGTGTGATACAAATGACAGTAACCTGGAAACATTTCCTTTCAGTGATATGGACAACCCGTCACAATACGTACAAAGTCTTGCTCTGTGTACTCTTGGTAATGTTTGTTCAACAGAGATGGCAAGAGATTTGACATCCGATGTGGAAAGATTGTTGAAAACTGCAAATGCTTATGTTAAAAAGAAGGTATATATCTATATATGAGTAATTAATTAATATTTAAATTCATGTATATAAAGTAACGTAGGAATATTGATATAACATGTTGGGGCTGGGTTTATTTATTTCCAAAAATAAGTATAGCTGTGATTTGGGTCAGGTTACGTAGACTTACACAGATATTTATTTTACACTGTTTCACATTTATTTACACTGTTTAACTGTTAAAGCATGTCATTTAATAATTAACTTTTTACCTGTTTATTAAACCGCTGTTTAACACATCAGAAGTAATTTATTTTTTCCTTTTGAATGTCTATTTAGTTAAAACCCTTTATTAAAATAGATATGTTTTCAATGATACTACTCTACCGTTATAAAATGCTTATATTTTTTAAATGTAAATGAATTATTTTTCCTAAATGTCAAATTAAACTTGAATACAATCCAGGCAATCTTATGTGCTTGTCGAATCGTAAGGAAAGTTCCTGAAATGATGGAAAATTTTATTCCCTTGACCAAACCATTACTTGCAGATAAGAACCACGGTAATTAATATTTCAGCTTTTTTTATTAGGTTGAAAATTATGCTTTGTGTGATATTTTCCGAATTCTAATACTAAATGTGATGGCTTTCCAATTCTGATATCAAATAATAACAAGACCTCTTTGATCGAATGCATGTAATGTTAGAATGCCACTGTTTACTATATAAGAACACAAAATTACTCAAGCATAAGTTATGCTGCATAACATTAAACATAGAGATTGAAAAAAACATTAATAATAAAACAATTGTTTCAACAATGGGATACTTTAAGGAGTTAATGTAGAGGCCATAATAAACATAAAAAAACTTATTGAAGTAAATAATAATTATATATATATATATCTTCTAAAATAAAATATTAAATATTAACCTTTATTTTCAGGTGTGATGCTTACTGCAGTAGCACTGATCACGGAATGTTGTCGGAAAAATCCGCAAGTTCGAGCCAACTTCAAAAAGGTATGCTTCACTTTGTGCAGTGTGTTTGGATAAAAATCAGTAAATGCCACTGTGTGTGGATGTATTTGTATTTTGAGACATCAGTCTTTGTGGGCTGTAACCAGATTTGAACCTGATTTTTGAACTAATTCATATCTTAAAAGGGAAAATGATTGTTCTCACATTTTTGGCACAAAGTATTTTTAAAATAAGTCAAAATTTTTTAAAAAGTGTGGCACAAAGTAATTTCACAGCATGCTATGTGTTGTCAATTATCAATTTGTTTCCAAAACCCAACATTTCTAAAATTTCAAATAATTTCCTACTCACTGCATGGATGAAGTTACTTTGCCCCCCACACTAAACCCCCCATCTCGAACTTACTTAGAATTTTTCCCGTACTCGCGGTTGCTTTCAGCTCGTACCTACTCTCGTACGAATCCTTAAGAACCTCATCATGTCCGGCTACTCACCTGAGCATGATGTGAACGGCATCAGTGATCCATTTCTACAGGTAAGATTTGGAAGGTAGAATAAAATACATTGTTTTTCTACCATCTGGTTATAGGTAAGTTATAGAAATTTTAGACAGTGGCAACTTTATATTATATGCTTGACTGCTTGTTTATATTTTTAAGTTTTTTATTACTGTTAGTGTTACGAATGTGTCAAGCAGTTGAAAACCATAAGAACAAGCAGTTTAAAAGCCAGGTAAAGAACAGAAAGCGGTTCAACTTAACGTGCGGCTGATCTTGTAGTGACATGCGTCTATTTAACACAAACCTCAAGTGCTATTGATTGTAGATTAGAGTGCAGCCACAGTGGGGATCTGAGTCTACAATCATGTGTTATCAGTTTTTTGTTGAATTTATACAAACCAAATTTCTTGTTTATTTACTATTAAATCAGATTAAACATTTGTGTATGTCGTTTATTTCATTATTCGTTAATTTTAGTTTAATTTCATCAAAAGTACTTGGCTTGGAAACAGCATTTTAATTTTATAATGTCATATATCAATAGGAATATTTTGAACATAAATAGCTGTTGTTTGTCTGCTAAGTCTAGCGACCACGCTTATTTCTTCCATTTAAATATATTTTTAACCAAAAGTATGTTTAAACAATTGTTGTTTTGTTGCTATATTCTGTTGTTTTGTTTTAAATATATTTTAATTTTCGCTATCAAACAGACAAATAAAAGCTATTATTGTTATAATATAGATTGTTTCTTATATGTCTTTATAATCCTGTTAAGAACAATAGCCAGGGTTTCTAGTGGGTCAGATTGCAAATACAAGTAAATGTTATTAATTTCACGAAAACTTAAACGGGCTTTCCGGGTGTTAGGGTAATGAGCCAAATCTGGCCTAAATACCAGGTCAGGCAAAGACCTCACCCACAAAGAATAGTAAAATTACCTTCACTGTTTTACATATCATGTTACCAGGTTCGTATCCTCCGTTTACTGCGAATTCTTGGTCAAAACGACAGTGAAACGAGCGAAACAATGAACGATATTCTTGCGCAAGTCGCCACTAATACTGAAACGAGTAAAAATGTTGGAAACGCCATTTTATACGAAACTGTTCTTACCATCATGGATATTAAGTCAGAAAGTGGATTAAGGGTAAGAGGGGTTTAAAAATGAGATTGCCTATTTTACTGTAACTAATGTGCCTGACTATGCCTGGTATAAATGTGATTTTTAAAGTATTTTAAACATATAGTTTTTTCATGCACATATTATATAATTTTGTTAATTTGTGAATTACAAATTAAAGATTTAATATTTATTTGGCAGAAAGTAAAGTGGGCTAATAAAAAACAATGGGGTACTTGACATAAGAAAGAACAACCCATCTGGCCCACTAAAAAATCATTTTATTGCAACTATTTTTTTGTGACTGTGTTAAACGCCTTTATTATATAATTATTAATTCATTGAGACATGTTCTATTTGATATAATTTAAATAATTTTTTTGATTCAGGTTCTTGCTGTTAACATCCTTGGAAGATTTCTGTTAAATAACGATAAAAATATAAGGTATGTTCTAACAGTTCTTTGTTGCATTGGTGTTAATGTGCCATGTTTTTTAAAATTTTTAACAAAAGTTGAGTTACAAGGCCAAAATGAGTTAATAGTCGTCAAACATAGGGAACCTCATTGATAAAAGTGTAGAGTGCAGTATATTTTAACTCTACTTGTTTGTATAGAGACATAACAGCAGGGGAAAGGCTATTTTACGCTTAAAACTGAGGTGCTAAAATATAGATGTCATGTCACCCCTGTTTTAAAATCTGAGGGATATGTGACTTCAGGCACTGCTAAGGTTATGCATATTGGCACAAAGTGTATGTTGTTGCTTCATTCCTTTAATAATTTAATCAATTAATATTTTTACAGATATGTTGCACTTAATTCATTACTACGCACTGTACATACTGACATGACAGCCGTACAACGACACAGAACAACAGTTCTGGATTGTCTTAAAGATCCCGACCCTTCTATTCTTAGGTAACAATTTTGATAATCATTATTGGTTACCAAAAAATTTTGAAAGTATTTTTTAAGTCTGAAAATTAATTATATTCTGAGTAGTAATTGTTGTAATAGATTTGAAAAAGGTATTTTATTATGTATCAGTGGTTACCAAAATTTGGATACTATTTTTAAAGTCTGAAAATTTTAAGTATGTTTTGAATACTAAATGTTTTAATAGATTTGAGAAACATATTTCATAATATATTACTTAAATTCCAGTGTTTGTATGGTTTTAATTTTTTTTTTCTTTTGAAATCTCACCATTGATATTCCATTTTTGACACAGGCGAGCAATGGAGTTATGTTTTGCATTAGTGAACCACAGTAACGTGCGAGGTACTATGAGAGAACTGCTCTCATTCCTATCAAGGTAACTTCATTTTATTTTAATTTTAAACAAAGATGTTGCATGTATGTCTATATATAAGAACCACAGAAATAAAAAAAAGTAGAATGCGCAACTGCCCAACACCGTGATACATTCTTTTTTTTACTTACGTGACCGCCAACTTCGTCCCCATTTCGCTTGGTCTCTATTGTAAAAAAAACCTACTAAAACTACTGTAGCCGCATAGTAGTTTTAGAGGTTTTAGCTGTTTATTTCAAAAACTGCACCAGCCATTCAAGTTTATTGGGCCAGTTTAGAAATTTGGTAGGTTAACGCTTACAGTTTACCACAAAAAAATTAATTACTTAATAAATTTAAATAAAAACCTTCAAACAAACATTTTTGTTAGAAATATATATGTATATATATATATTAGAAAATATTTGTTTTACACCATAACTTTAAATTAAGTCAAAATACGAAGAAAAAGACGCCCTGGATTCCATTGACTACAATAGTAAACGGGAACGACTCGCGAAAGAGAGAGAGTATCTCTTCTCTCATTTGCCGACATTGGAGATGCGCGTTCTATTCTTTTTTATTTCTGTAATAAGAACGAGCAATTTTGTAGAAATATTAACTGATAATATGCCAGATGTATTTACTATAAATTAATCATCATGTATTTTATAATAAATAAAAGGATATTACACTCATCAAAAATGGAACTGATATTTTAACATTCAGAATAAACATAGTTTTAATTTTAGTTTAAAATGGGAATTTACTATACATAATCATCATGAATTTTATAATGGATAAATTCCTATTACATTTATTAAAACTGCAGCCTGACAGTTTGTTCACACTATATGCTAATTAGATATAATATGAGTGAAGACAGTTAGCACTCGCAACAGGATGTTACCACACATACACCTGTGGTACCTGTAAGTAACGCTACTATAATGCGTATACACTTTGTTAAACTGAAAATAACTTTACCAAATTTCCCTCATCAAGCAAAGTAGTATTAACTTAATATAGCGTGACTTACTTACCTTACCACATTATATGCAGATGTCCGTTAGATTTCAAGTCTGATTGTTCTTCTGGGATCTTCACAGCTGCCGAGAAATACACACCAAACGCACGTTGGCACATCGATACTATGCTCAAAGTTTTAACAACGGTGCGTTTGAATATTTTAAAACTTGATTATTAGTATATTGTATATAGCGGAGTGGGGGAAGATGGGACACCTTTTCATTTTAGTTTCGTGTCCCATTTGGTAGTAAACAAAAAACATTCAAAGAATTATAAAACCGTATCCTCACTAGTCACCAATTTCAAAGACCGTTGTTAATTGTTTAAAATACGATCAGGATATCTGCTTAAGGTGTCCCATCTTACCCTGCAGTACTATGTATGATTTATAGGATAGTAATATGCCCTAAATGTCAGGCTCCCTGCCATAGCATATAATCAACTATATAGAAAATATATGTGTTAAATAAGCATTTGTTGCTTCATAATGTTTTATATAATAGGCATTAATAAGGTTGTATTCACTAATCAGGTTACCACCCTTTTACTATATGATTATACAAGACAAAACCAACTATTTTTATGTATATCTGTAGTGTAGTGACTAGTAAGTCTAGTGACCTTCCAATAAGTAACTTATGTTTTTTATCAATTTACTTATCTTTCAATTCTTAATGCTACCTTTTTTCTGTTTGAATATTCATTGTACAAGACAAAACCAACCATTTTGGTGTATATCTTAACTGTACAGTGATAAGATTCTTAACACGGTACAGTATACTGAATTGACAATGCATATATCCTATTATAAACCTATATGCCCACAAAAAATAATTTGCCTTCTATAATTTGTAGGCTGGAAACTATGTTCGTGACGATGCGGTTCCCAACCTTATTCATCTCCTTTCAGCCAATGATAAGATGCATGCTTACTCAGCTCAGCAGTTGTATAAAGCTATGCTTGATGTTGATGACATGTCAGTGCAACCTCTTACACAGGTGCGTGGTATTAATATTTAAAATAGGATTCAATATATAGATGTGTTTTATCTATATAGTTGGGTGGGGGAAGATGGGACACCTTTTCATTTTTTTTCCCGTCCCATCTGGTAGTAAACAAAGAACATTCAAAAAATTATAAAACCCTATCCTCGTTCGGATATTATGTGCCAAAGGTGTCCCTTCTTCCCCCACCCTACTATTGAGGTGTTTTTACTTTACAATGGAAAGCAACGGTCACAGTTAGGAAGTTAAGTAATAGTTTCATATACTAAAACTTGAGTATTTTACATATAAAATTGTGAAATGTATTAAAATTGAAATAATTTGTTTGTTTGTAAACTGATTCAATTATTTTATATGGCAAACATTAAATTTTGTATGTATTGACATTGGTACTTTTTAAACTATTTTTTATTATTTAATAAGGTGTAAAACCTAATAACTAGCCATGGTAGGGACTTAGTGATTCATTACCCATACCCCATAGCATACAGTATAGGCTGCAATGCCTGTAGCTATATTGTGTAAAATAGTTCAAAGATTTATACATATTCGTATATAGTAGGGTGGGGGAAAATAGGACACCTTTAGTGCAAAATATTTGAGTATCCTGATCACGTTTTAAACAAATAACAATGATCTGTCAGAGTTGTGAGGATATGGTTTTACAATTCTTTGAATGTTCTTTTCTTTACTACCAAATGCAACAAGAAAATAGAATGAAAAGGTGTCCCAACTTTCCCACCCTACTATGTATAAATATATATATATAATATATATATATATATATATATGTCTCAAGCACACAGACCAGTAATAAGCTGCATCTAACAATGTAATAATAGTCTTCTAATATTAATTGCGTCCCGCACACTGTAGGTGGCGTGTTGGTGTTTGGGTGAGCATGGAGATGAACTTGTTAGTGGATCTAATGTTGAAGATGAACCAATTAATGTAAGTTATAATAACATTGGGGCTAAATTGCTACATTCTACTATATCAGCGGTTCCCAAACTGTTCTAAAAATTTTGCCTGGTGGACCTGTTACAATTATTTTTATGTTTCGCGGCCTTATGTAAATCAAAGAATGCTATAGGAAAAAAGGGATAAAGCAAGCATTTTACCTTAGAAAGCTTTATTATCGAATCACAATCTTGCTGTATATTGTGGAGCCTCTGAAATTTCTGTACTGACCCCAGTTGGTCCGCAGACGCAGTTTGGGAGCCGCTGTACTATTTTGTTTTGTTAAAGGATTTTTAATTTTAACATAAAAAATGCCAGAGTTTGTAAAATATGTTTATATAGTTGACTGGCTTTTGCCTTAATAAGTTTAATATGGATGTGCAAATCACAAATTAGGGATAAGTTCAAGTAAATAAACCTTATTATTTTAGGTTAACTATTATATATTGTATAGTTTATTTACAATCATAGGCACCTAACTGTTAAAAATTCAAGCTACCATAAGTTTTAACAGATAAAACTTATGTCAGCAAAAAAACAGGACCCTTTTCTTGTCATATTATAAGTATTTATTTAGGAAATAGACTGATCATTGCACTATCACCACTGTATAGTGTTTATTTTAAACATTTTCTAAGATAGGTTATTAAATTGTTTATACATTTATACTGGGTACTCTGATTTATTTATTTTTGGGAAAAAATGCATACCTTGCATACCCATGTTAGACGCCTATGGTAACATTGCATTGATTTTCACTCAGGTAAATGAAAGTGATGTTTTGAACTTACTTGATAAAGCATTGAAGTCATCTCTCACAAACCCAGTCACCAAATCTTATGCAATAAATGCTGTTATGAAGCTCAGCACTCGATTCTCGGGATACAACAGGTTTCTTTTAAATCTTTTAATTTGTTTTTTTAGATGTGATTTAAGATATTGTGGGCCTCTTACAACAGCTAAGAGGATTTTTTTAGTTTTATTTTATAGTTTAGCTAAGAGGATTTTTTACATTTACAACTAAATGTTTACTAAAAACAATTGGGCGTTCAAGCTGTTTCTTTTTTCTACCAAAAAACTTACAGACATGATTACACTGCCTATATAAATGCAGAAAAATGTAAACAAATACGACATGATTATACTGCCTACATAAACTACAGATATGATTATACTGCAAACATAAATAAAGAAAAATGTAAAAAAAATAATTGTTTTTATACTGCCTAAATTTTTTATAGATATGATTACACTGCTTACTCTTAATGGTCATTCTTTTAATTTATCCATTAAACTATGTTTCCAGTCAAGCACAGCAGATAGTAAGCATTCATTCCACCTCTCATGACATGGAAGTCCAGCAACGATCCGTTGAATACAACGTTCTATTCAACCAGCATGATAACTTACGTCCTGGTTTGTTGGAACACATGCCACAGTTTGAGAAGCAAGTCACCACCACTAATGGTGAAGAGGGAGGCGAACAATTGGAATCACAAACAGTTGAAAGTGTTCAACAACCCGCAAGTGTTGCGCAACCCGAACCACAACAGGTGTGAATTTATTTGAGCTTACTGTTATGATATTATGTTAGACCCCTACAGCTTTTTTTTTGATGCTATATCGCCATTAGGTGGTGTTTGATGAATAATGTGTTACATTGTTGAATGACACCGACTAGGGCATTTTGTTTATCATTATTAAATTTTTAGTCGTGATGATAACGCCTCATTTTGTGCATTCTGGTATTACTGACATGTTTAAGTTAACTTAATTTTTCTTATTAAAAGACATAATACCACACCACTAACCAACTAAAATATTTTTGCTAGATATCATATAGTAGAGTGGGGGAAAGATGGGACCTTTTTTAGTTCTATTTTCTCATCTCATTTGGTAGTAACAAAGAACATTTAGAGAAATATAAAACCGTATCCTTAACACTTTCGTAGGCCGTTGTTAATTAAAACATGATCAGGATATCTGGATAATGTGTGTTAAAGATGTCCCCTTGCCCCCACCTTATTCTATCATATTTTAACAACTTTATTCTTTCATTGTAGCAAAGCAATGTTGATCTGCTGCTCGATCTTGTTGATTTTGGTTCAAGCAGCAACAATCAAAAACAACAACAAGCAGCTCCTGTTGTTCCCAGCAATGACATCAACAGTTTGTTGGATCTTGGTTTTTCAATGCAACCACAAACCACACAACCAGCACCACCAGCTGTGAATGGTTTTAACAACCAACCAAATGTAAACAACCTCATGGGCGGTTCATTGCTCGACGGATTTCAATCCCCAGCACCTACTGTCATCAACAACATGCAAAGTATGTTGTGTAAATTTTCGGTGTTGAATATTTATGAATATTTATTCAACACTAGATATAAATTCCTAAAAAATATGAATAATTAGGGCGGAACCAACTATTGTTACTATTTTTGCATTTTAATAATTTGCATATTAGAAAATTAATCATTTTTCGAAAAAAGACTTTTTTTAAGGATTGGCCACTCATTCATCCAGCTGCATGTATGCAAGTGATCAGCAAATTCAGCACATGCCATTTGTACAGTGAACCTACTTTTTATTATTACCAAAATAATGTAAATTTATTCTTTATTCAAAAAGGTTTAGATTGCAAAAATTAAAATGAGTGGCATATCAAAAACTATGGCCAAACCAATTCTGGCCTAAACCCCCCGAACCCATGGTGTGGCCACGCTGCGCGACCTCACTCATATAGTATAGAAATATTAAAAATTATCTGTACCATTTCTTGCACCACAGAGCCAGTTATAACTGGCGTTACAGCATTTGAAAAATCTGGACTCTTGATAAAGTTTCAGTTTGAGCGAGATGGTAACATACTTAATGTGATGTTATCTGCATCCAATTCCAATGCACAGGATCTGAATGAATTTATTTTTCAAGCTGCTGTACCAAAGGTGAGGATTTTTTATACTAAAGGTGTTTATTTAAACTGCTGGACCAAAGATCTGTTTGTAACATTCAATATTGGATCTGGAGTTTGAAGCAATTCGTCGCTTCGTTTACGGTAGTGAAGATTTAGAAGTGTTTTAATTCAAAAGACAGGATATAGCGACAAAACAACAGTTGTTAGAACACACTTACAGTTAAAAACATTTTAATTGGAAGAAAGAGAAAAGTTAAAAGATGCTTACAGTTAAAAACATTTAATTGGAAGAAAATGAGCAGCAAACAAGCCATTTATGTTTAATTATTATCAAGTTAAACTTCTAATAGAAACACTTGGTTGAAGCAAATGAGGTTTTTGCTTAGAGAGATAAACACTAACAAAAGTAGTTAACATTCACATTACCTTGCAGTCACTACAGCTTCAAATGTTGCCTCCAAGTGGAAATACGGTTGGTATGAACAACAGCAACGTTCTAACGCAAACGATTAAGTTAAATAATCCTAATAAGGTATGAACATCATTTTGTTTTTTAGCTTCATTTTTAATCAGTTTTAAAATATTTATAATAGATTTTAATAATCGTATGTAGAAGTATATTTAAAGTAAGTTTATTACAGAAAATTACAGAACCTGTTTTTCTTTTAAGCAACTTTTAAAATGTATCATTTCATACCACAGGCACAGCCTAGACTACGCATGAGGATATCATACAACTATCAAGGCCAATCAGTTCAAGAAATGGGCGAATTTAATGACTTTCCACCAGCGACTTGGCAGTGAAATGCTACAGCTCTTAGACCAATCATATATTTAGTGTAACAAAGTCTTAATTCCCAGTGAAAGTGCAGCGGCACGCGTGATAAAGTGCACTTGCTTGTGTAAAACTACTGCAACTAACTTGACTTATTTCCAACTTGCCTAGTAATGGCCACAGCAAATATAAGTGGCAATAGGTTAGTAAACATTCTATATATCTAGTGTCCTTTTCAGTTATTGCAGCTTGGTAGTTGCAAATCAGTCATTGATTAAAACTTTTATGTAATGGAAGTTGAATATAATGCAATGGGTTTACAATGGTTGTGGTAAAGATAGTGAAAGTAGCACTTGATGTAAATGGTACTACTTTTATAGGACAACATCAACAATACTCAATATTTAACCTTTACTTCTATTCAAAGTTGTGTTTTAGTTCTTAGTATTTATACTATCCATCATGGGTTATAATATCATTCAGTAGGCTGAGTAGTCATTGAATTGCAACCATCTATGCCTGTGCATTAGACTTTCAACCTTACACTTAAAAACCTGGAACTAATTTCCATCTGTTTTATATCGAAAATTGTGTGACATATTTCTTTCTTTTGACTGTTTGCTGGGAATCTTGTACAAATCTACATATATGTAGCTATTCTAATTTTCACAATTGTTTTTAAATGTCTTTATCATGTTATGCTCACCACATATTAAATTTCTTGAAAAGCTTCATTTAAATATTTTGAAATAAGTAGAATATATTGTGATAATGGCAAACATATATGTCTGTTAAATTATTATGTGTAAAACAGCCAATACAATGTGCCCGAAAAGACAATTGTATATTTGACTCAATTTAATTTTAAAGTAAAGTTTACAATATAGTTGCACATTATTTAGTTACTGTACATGGTATGTGAAACTGATGGATGACAGTTATCTATCCATGCGGTTTTTTTTTTCTGAAACACTGGGTTTAATAATGACCAGAGACAAAGAAATATCGAGTAGACCAACCCATTATTACGTGAAAGACAAGTCTTTTAATGCGGGTAAATTTATATATTTTTTCAAAAGGTGTTTGGTAAGGTAAATAGAGGCTGTTTTTCGCCTTCCCACAAAAGGAAAACACAAACAACACCTAACAAGTTCGTTTTGAAACCACTGCAAAAGTCACCGCTTTTGCTCTATTTTGGACACACAAAGACAGCAGTTGGACTTCTCTGTGTTTATTGATAAAACAGGTGACACATACTGACAATGGTACAAACAACCAACACCTAACATGGGTATGATGCTAGAACTGCTCACCAAAGAGCCAGGAGTGCCATTTGCAACAAATGAAAACAGTGAATGTTGTATTTCTCAAACTTATTATGCCAATAAAAAATAGCCTTTCATGATCATATTAATAACCACAATTTTTAGATTATTTTTGAAGTTTTACCTGTCAATTGCTTCATTATGAATAGTAATAACTATCACTAGTAAGTGGATAAAACCCAATAAAATTGCATTTGAAAATATAAATTTCCCCCACGGTTTCCATTATAAAAATAACAAATATACAACTCATTTTATTCATTTAAAGAACAAAGTGATAGAATATTCATCAATAGTTTTGAGTTTTAGCAATTTACCAAATTTTGATTTAGAGGTATACAGGTAAAAAAACAAGCAATTCATTTATAAAGTGCACAGTGAAGCATAATTTGCAATACCTTTAATCACTATTTTACTCCGAAATAAGTTTATATTTTAATATCTTTCACAACTTTTTCAAGTTTCATGGCTTTGTCTGTGTCCCCATCCATATGAAGCTGGCCACCTATATAAGCATTATATGGAGTTACCGAACCTGCAATTATCTTTTGCAGTGTAGACATAGATAGGGAAAAAGTAACATCAGGAGACTCGCTGCATACACCCAAACCAACCACACCAGATCCTGTTCTTAAATCAGCGAAAAAATTTCCATCTTGTATACCGGTTATGTTGAATTGATAAAGTGTATCAACCTCTTGCACAAGTTCTTCATTCACTGCAGTTTTTAAAACACGAAGCAAGTTTTCCATTGTTGAACTGGTTGGTGGTTCCGCATCATTTGCTTGTTGAGATTGAGCATTGGCAACTTGCGCGAACAGTTGCGTTGCAAATTGAGCAATACCCCCGAAATTATCAACTCCCGAACCTGTGAATGCATCTCCTGTTTCTGGAGGCGGTGGGGCTCCATACATTGGCATGAATGCTGGTGTTTTATTCTGTGGAGCCATAATTAAAGTAATGTCAGATAATTCAACCCTGCTTACAGCTAAACCCCATTCCTTTGCTGACTGGTTGATATCGACTTGTAGGTCGTATGACAAACCTTGTCGCTTCGTTTTTATGTCGTTGTAAGTTTTCTTGCAGAGCAAATTCATCATGCAGCCTTGTGAAGCATCTCTAATAGAATGGTTCATGTTTTGAACAGACAAACTCATTAAGCGAGGATCCTGAATACTGAAATGAACAATGGCTCCAATGGAGATGATGCAGCCATCACTTGTACATAGCTTGGAGGGTGGCACATTAAATGCTTTTGTTCTCATGTCTACTTTCTTCCAGTGGTCAATACATGGCAACACCAGCACAACACCGGGACCTTTAATTGGAATGAGTCTCCCAAGTCGATATATGATGATTCTTTCATACTGGTGAGCAATTTTCAAACAAAAGAATCCAGAAATTGGAAAAGTAACTAAAAAAAATAAAAACACAAAGAACTTCACGAAACTGGTGCAGATGCAATCAAAGCAAGTTTGAGTACTTTCTGTTTTAAAGGTATTTTTAATCCGTTTTTCGTCCCCACTGAATGTAAAATGAGATCGAAAATCAATTTCTTCATATTGCTTAACAGGTTGATATTTGAATGTACTCATTTTGTAAACACCTAAAACTTTGAATAGAATAAATCTACAAGCGGAAAGAAAAAGTCATGTGTTAGTAATTTTGGTTTCTGTTGTAATCAATCCTATCACCTCCAAGCCTTAAGTCTATTGGAATAAATCAATATCATTAGTGCGTAACGGTAAATCCCAGAAATAAAAAAGAAAAAATATGTCGGTAAAATTATGTCGGTAAAAAAGAGAGGTGATACACTCTCTTTCTTTCGCGACTCGTTCCCGTTTACTATTGTAGTCAATGGAATCATAGATACCTAAACATATGTTTAGGTATCTATGATGGAATCCAGGGCGTTTTATGTTATTTTTCTTTGTTTTTTTGACCAAATTTCAATTTATAGGTAAAATACCTATTTCCAAATAGATATATATATTTCCAACAGACCGTTTTTAATTAAATTTATTAAATAATTGAATTTTAGTAAACAAGCACTAAACTGTAAGCGTTAACCCACTAAATAACTAAACTAGCCTAATAAACTGGAATAGTTGGTGTAGTTTTTAAAATAAACAACCAAAACCTCCTAAAACTAATGTGCGCCTATCTTTTACAATGGAGACCAAGCGAAATGGGGACGGAGTTGGCGGTCACGTGAATAGAAAAAAGAATGTATCACGGTTTTGGGCACAGAAATAAAAAAGAGTAGAACGCGCAACTGTCCAAAACCGTGATATATTCTTTTTTTTTCTGTTTTTCCTAACAAATGGGACGAAAAAATGGTCCCGTCTTACCCCACTCTACTATATTGGTTCTAGAGTAGGATTTAAAACCACCAGTTTAAGTGCCATAAATATATCTAAATATAAACCTTTGTAACCATGTGAATAAGCGCGAAGCTTTTAAAAGACTTTGGAAAATGATCATTTCAGTTCTGTTATGATATAGTAGATTGGGGTAAAATGGGACACCTTTTCTTTTTATTTTCTCGCCCCATTTGGTAGTAAACATAAAAAAAACTATTATAAAACCGTATCCTCACGACTCCCACAGACCGTTATGAATTGTTTTGGAAATTATGTGCTAAAGGTGTCCCATCTTTCCCCACCCTACTATATATCAACACATGGCCAACAGAAAGGTTTAAACAACAATTCGATTTTAAACCAAAGTTTGAATAAAGTTATGCAGTCAAAGATGTAAGAAGTCACAAAACTGGTTAACTCAATTAAACATTAAAGTAAAAAAACTACAAACAAAACCAACGCTATAAACACTGTGATTTTCATTTCTTTCGCCATTCGTTGCATAACTGGGTGTCTATCTCTGGCGTCTTACAGATAACTGGCATCCTTATTCTTGTGAGGAAAGGGCGTGTCCGGAACAGTTTTACCTAAGAAGTCGCAAAGTGGACCCCAACCCCAACCGTCACTTAAGCAAAAAAGTAAAAGATTTTCTCTCGGAGCGTTCTGTGTATAAATAAATTGCATGTAACGTTGAAGGATGCTGTTATGTGTGTGTCTGCCCATTACCACATTCGCTGCTTGCAAAGTATGACAGTTGTCTTGTCTACCTGAATGACGTCTTGATTATGTGTTCTAAAAAGTCTCAGTAGAATCGTTCGACTCATTATAAATTTTAACCATGGCCAATCTCTCCATGTTCCCAGTGTAATGTTACATGTTTCATAAATTGTCTCATTAGAGATGAATACTACAGTACGTTCTCCAATTATTTCACTTACGAATTTTATTCGATAAGCAAAAGTACCGCCACCCGGAATACGTCGTAATCTGCATTATTATGTAACTGAAGTCCTTTTCAAAGTCTTCACACTGTCTTCCTACGCTGTTCAACCATTTTTTTTCGACTTTCGTTGTAAATATAATCTATAAACGATTAATATGGTATTATTAACGTCTGGAATTATAAGATATGCCCTTTCTTCGGACATGAAATTTGCATGCACAGGAAGTCGTATATTGTTCTATCCCGAAAAGCAAAATCAAAACTTATAAATTGTAATACACTTGACTTGCATTTGTGTAGGCTTTAAACTAAAAACTTACATTTTAGATTGTAAACGCTGTTCACAGACTGTCTTTAACAGAGGGTGTATACAAATTGGTCCAGGTTGTCATAATATTTGAGTTAACCTTCTGCACATGCATATCGACATTGCAGCGCACGCGCAATAGCATGCACACGTACAAAATTTAAGCCACAACTTAGCACACGAGCGACAACACAGCACACGGACAAATTTTAAGCGACAACATAACTGCAGCAGTACTTTCATTCAGTTTAGCCGTCTAGTAATAACCATACAGACCTTTGCTTCAGGGAAGGCTTCATGTAGTTCCTTCCAAAATTGATTACATGGAACACCAGTTACTGCATCAACACCTTCATACGTTTTTCAAAAGTCGTCTACAGAGCCGCCCTCTGTTAGTATCTTTGTCCATTCCTTCTCTAAGTACCAGAAGTTGTCAAAATAGTCGAAAGTGGAGTAACCCAGAATTTGTAACGCCTCTCTTATCGACTGCGTACCGGTTTTGACATATCCAGCAAATATAACCTTCATGACTCAATGTTAGTTGCACACAAAGTCAGAATGAAAAGGTTGCTGTTCTCTTGATATACTGGAAATCATACATTACAGGATCTTGCATTACTCGTGATATGCTGTAGGCTACTCGGCTGTTATATGACAAGAGAGCAAAGCCTTACTGAGTGAACACGTATTATAATAGTTAGCCTAATATTAATTACCCTTTTACTACAACAGTCGAGTTTAAGCTCAATAAAAAAACAAACCACAGGTAACCAACAAACGCTTTTGGTTACCATTTGTGACGTGTATCAGTAGGTAGAATGCATTTATAAAAGTATGAAGTCGTGTCGATTGGTAGACGGACGAACGTCAAAAATACACAACGTTTTTTCATACCCGATGAAGATAAGTATAGTAATGCTTATGTACTTGATGAAAATTTGGACTAAAATTTAGGAATATATATTATTGTTTCATTTCAATCAAGAAACTAAAGTATAAATTTAGTCTAAGTTTAGGCGCCTGCATCGAAACCAAAGTGTCCCAGGTTCAATGTTCGACGGCGAAGCCATATCAAATAGCCAGCTACCAATCATACACAAAGTTGAAAAGTGTGGTAACTCGTAAGCACACGAGGATAAAAAATGGTGCCAATAATACGCGTCTGGCTGCGATCGCGGCACCGGTCGCACGAAGGACTTAAATGGGCCGCGGATATCTTTCTGAGTCAAATCTGGCCTAAATTTTAGGTCCTTGACAAGAACCTTACCCATAAAATATAAAAAAAGTATAAATGCTTGTATTTATATTTAAATATATATATGTGAAAAAAGCCACCGAAATAACAACAACCAGAACAACTGTATAGTATAGGCCGTGGTTAAATGAGTACAACATATTTTCAATGGTTGAAAAGGGCACATAATAAGCTGCTCATTTTAAATGCTCGGTGAATCAAAGTAATATTTTTTTTGAGCATTTTATAATTAATAAAGGAATGATAGCACAAATTCGTGGTATCACCCCAAAACCGCCATGTTTTTGGATTTTGAAAATATTGTATACAGTAGGACGGGGGAAGATGGGACACTTTTTAACTCTATTTTCTCGTCCCATTCAGTAGTAAACAACGTACAATCAAAGAAATATGAAACTATGTCCTCATGACTCTCATAGACCGTTGTTAATTGTTTAAAACACAGTCAGGACATCTGGATATTATGTGCTAAAGGTGTCCCATCTTCCCCCACCCTACTATATATAACATAGTTTTCGTTTTAACAATCTTCTACATTCGTAATCGAAGAAACAAATAAATTTTATTATTATTACAAGGGTCACCAAAAGATATATACAGAGAAATAAGCCCAGATTTATACAAATACAAAAAATAGAATACTGTTTGAACTTCAAGAGCAAATATTGCAGGCAAAAAAATGGTAGCCAGCAGTCCAACGTGGCGCAAATATTCGTGGGTTGCATAAACATAAAATTATCCTTAACAATTTACACCATTTCGGGATTTAACACAAATGACGTGCGTTAGAGTACTGTGGGGTAAGACGGGACATATTTAGCACATAATATCTAAATATCCTGATCGTGTTTTAAACAATTAACAACGGTCTATGGAAGTCGTAAGGATGCGGTTTTGTAATTCTTTAAATGTTCTTTTTTTACTACCAAATGAAACGGGAAAAGAGAATGAAAAGGTGCCCCATCTTCCCCGACTCAACTATATCATATATCATAAATAAATCGTTAACACTATATAGACGTTATACTTGCTTCACCTAATATCTTATACAAAGACTTTGTTCTAAATACACTCGCTGTCGATTTGTTTTATCCAAAAGATTATCTGTAATATGTTTGTGTTTTGTCTTGTCGCCAAACCTAAATCTTAACTATAATTGGTTCATGGTGTAATTTATAGTGAAAAATAATCTTCGTTTTGTCGGGGTTTGAAAACAACTTTAAAATGGATTGGCAAATGAAGAATGCTGTTGCCTCCCTCGTTAATTGGAGGAAGATCTTTGCTCCCGGGATCAGGAAGGATTTCAAACCTCTTAATCATGTTAGCAAGAAAGTAGAAGATTTCAAGACGACCGAGTTTCTCACCAAGACACGATCTGCATCCGATTCCAAACGCGATTACTTTCGTTGAAGGAACAAACTTTCCGTCTGTATCGATGTGACGATAAATGTTGAACTCGTACGGATTCTTCCAGATTTTTGGATCATGGTTGACTGCGTATATGTTCGAAATTATCTGAAAGAAAGTTATTTTATAAGGTTCCATGTGTTCATAAATGAATAACTTTAAAAGCCAGTGTTATGTTTTCGTATTTTTCGTACACAAGGATGTTATATGTTTCGTACGCCTCGTGCCCACTTACGATTGACCACACATGTAATTTGTGGGTGATTGTGTTCTCTGTATGGCTGACAGATTGAACAACCCATTAGTGACCTCTGGGTTGGAGCAGTTGTAAATAAGTGTCTTGCCCAAAGACACATAGTCCACAATGGTAGTAGCGACCAGCTTTGAAGCCATTCTGAGTTAGAGGCAGGCGCGCTAACCACCACGCAGCGGCGTCGGGTATTATTATATTCTGCGCGAGTGAGCTTTTACAGCGTAAAACAACATGACACATGAGATTAAGGCCAGAGTTGTCCAGTAACTCGACACCCAGGCTATCCACCGCACAAAATGAACCTCAACAGATGTTAAAGCCTGATGTCACTTCCCCGAAGGTAGCAACAAGGGCTTTTACTGCTGGTAACGATTCATGACATATATTTTCTTGACAGCTAGGCTAAGGTACCATCTATTCCCCAAATGGCAAACTTAATTGAGAAACACCAGTGTTAATGAAACTAACCATGGTATCTTTTGGGATGAAGTATTTGTCAAGTTTAACACCTTGATTAGTTTGATGAGGAATGCTCAAGGGTGCTGGTGGGTTAAAACGAAAGTTTTCTTGAATAAAAGCTTTCAGTAATGGCCATCTGTTGCTCAGGTCTTCATTGGAATCTACATTTTTTGTTGCATTTAACATATACTACTCTGGACAGAGAGGGATATCTTTGGGAGATAATATTTTTAAAGTATATCAAAGCTGTTTTACAATTGTAAGTATACGATTGTATAACTATGTTTATATAGTACGGTTTGGGAACATGAGAAATCTTTACATTCTATTTTTTCTTCCCATTTGGTAGTAAACCAAGAACATTCAATGAATATAAAAGTGCAATTTTCAAAGAATAATAAAACTGGGACGAGAAAATATAAGGAAAAGGTGTCCAATCTTTCCCCCACCCTACAATATCTATTTTTAAACTTACTTGTTTTATTGTTTATTTCGTGAAACAGAAGATGCTGGAGATTGGGTTTGTGTAGGAGTGTGACTATAGCCCATAGAATAACGTTGGTTGGTGCGTCTGTCCCTGCAGTGTAAATATCTACAAGGCAGTTGACCAAGTTCTCCTCCTGTGTATGGGGGTTTAAGATAACGAATATATGTAACATGGCTGCTGTAATATATTTTGTGATCGCTTACTTTCGGGAAAGTGGTATAGGTTTCAAAATTGTTGAGGTCTATGATGGGGTAGAACCCCCAGGTGTTGGGGTAGTATGCCAATCCTGGCACAAATCGTAAAGGACCAATGGCGTGCCACACCGGGAAACCTTACCCACACAAAATAAAGACTGCTTTGTGATCTCTGTTAATTGAGTAGGGTGCGGAAAAACAGCATATTGTACATCGTTTTTGTGCGATACCATAAACTTGTACTATCCTACCGTTTTGAATATTTATTAGTAACTTCAAAGATATTTATTAAAGTAAATTAAAAAAATAAGGAGTTTTTTTAGGGATTCACACATCTATGTGATACAGCGTGGTAAGGCGGGTCAGTGGGTTGAGTAAGATCCTCACAAAGATTGTGTGTACTTTGATTAATAAGTAAATTATAGATGTATCGGACATCTGGCTACTTTAACACATAGCTGTGTTCTTTATTGCATCAAATGTGACCAAAAGATGTTATGAGTTTTGTAATTTGTAATGGTGTATCATGTATATAAGACTCCTGTTGTACAACGACAAAAGCTTGTGTTGAAAAAACTTACATGAAACCAAGAATCACGAGGAGAGTGATTCCTCATCTCAATAAGAAAAGCATCAACATAATCTCGGGGTTCATTCACATTAAGAGTCTTCTTATGTTCTTCAATATTTTTTCGGCAAAAATCTTTAGCAACGTAATGTAACATTAACTTTCTAGTATAAAGCGGGTAAAATATAATTATATAGTAAGATGGGAAAATAGGGGACGCCTTTGGCACATAATATTCAAATATCTTGATCCTGTTTTAAACAATTAACAACGGGCTTTGAAAGCCGTAAAGCTACGGTTTTTATTTGAATCTTCTTTGTTTACCACTAAATGCGACGAAAAAATAGATTGAAAAGGTGTCCCATCTTTCCTCACTATAAGCGTGGAGAAGGCTGTTGGTGATGGTCCAAGCGGTTGTCATAGTTTTTTAAAATACAGACTGATAAACCGGGATGTCTGCAAACCAGTCAGATGTATTTTAATTATTGGCATGCGTTTATTCCGGGCTTAATTGACGCATTGCTGGCACCTGGTATTTGTCACTTATGTCTGCAGACCGGTGAGAAATCGGTCTGCGCTCGTTTTGACAACTGCGGGGATGTATTGTTTTGATGACGTAGTTTTAAACTTATAGTGTATAACGTCACACTAAGTAAATATATGAAACAGCAGACGGGTAAAGGTGGCTGTACACAGTATCCGGAATTCGTCCGTTTTGTCTGTTTTGTCCGGATTTCGCTGCCACATGCGGAACTCGGTAATGGGTTTGCATACACGACTTCGCAAGAGAATTCGCATACCGAATACTGTGTACAGCCACCTTAGGCAGCTATATCTCCGTTTTTATTAAATAAATCTCTAGGCCTCTAGGAATAGTAGGATGGAAGAAAATGAGACACCTTTTCATTCTATTTCCTCGTGGCGTTTGCTAGTAAACAAAGAACATTCAAAGAAATATAAAACCGTATCCTAACGACTTTTATAAGTCGTTGTTAATTGCTTAAAACACGATTAGAATATTTGAATATCAAGTGCCAAAGGTGTCCCATCTTCCCCCACCGTACTATATGTTTTGCTTTGGTTAGGGTTTTATACAAATGCGTTGTCACCGAAGCGTTACAGTGCGATTTGGGTAATTGTAAATCATGATGGCTGAGTACCAGTAAGTATTTTCTAAATACTTTTTTTACGAAATCAAATAAACAAGCAATAGTGCAACTTATACCTTTTAATCTGAAGTGAATGTTCTGATGAACTGACAACGCATTCCCGAACCATGGTATGTGACGTAATAATGGTACGAACATCAATGCATTTACTTGAGAGTAGATTGCCGGATCTGTGACGCTGTAGAAAAAAGAACTATTACAGGTAATGGTAAATAATATGCTACACACCAAATACAGGACTGTACCGTTTGATATATAATGCGTCAGGACAAAACGGTCAATGTTTTTTTTCTCCTTCATCACCGATTTTGGTAATAAACAAAGAATATTTTCACAGTTATATAGTGAAGTGGAGGAAGACGGGACACCTTTAGCACACAATATCCAAATATCCTGATCCTGTTTGAAACAAATATCAACGATCTATGGGAGTTGTGAGGATACGGTTTTATAATTAGTTGAATTTTCTTTGTTTACCACCAAATGAGACGAGAAAATAGATTAAAAAGGTGTTCCATCTTCCCCCACCGTACTATATAACCATAACACCACGACTCGTTGTTATTTGTATTATATTATATTAGTCACTTAAACCTAGATTGCTATGAATGCAATGGTATTTAAATTGACCTAAAACTGGCAAAGTTATTGGCTTCTTTATTTTGACTCTCAACCATGTGCTTACTTATCAAAGCAATCTTTAAGAAATTGTTCATAATGTTGGTCTTTTGTCCCAAAGAATCTCCCAAACAAAAGCATGGTCATGACGTCAGCCACCTTTCGTCCAATGCATGTCTAAATAAATATTTCACATTAATCCTCCCTTGGCAGGGCTGTTTTTTGTTTCCTACAACGTGGTAGCTTACAGTGATTTTTGTATGGCAGACAATAAAAATTTTAAACATAGAAAACCTCTTAGTTTGAGAATTTGGAGTATATATGTTTCTTTGACAAGGACAAATATGCACACAACAGTGCTGAAGCGTCGATTCGAGACTCCCATATAGGCTAGAGTCGGTATATATATAGACCCAGGCGCGCTAACCATTGTATGCCTCGACGTCAGACATAAATATTAAATAGCAAACATAAATAACAAATGTAGCATGTTTCTCCAAACCTTAACATCAATAGCATTGCCCTCGAATTCGCCCAGTTGTTTCACAGTTCCTTCAGCCACCTCTTGCACCCATTTCTCAATCTGCACGACCCCAATGCTAAAGTAATAATAAACCGCGGTAATATAATAGAGACAGGATATATAGGCCTACGCGATAAAAAGAGAGTCGTTAAAACACTTTACGGTTAAAAACGTATTTACATTTTATTGGGAAAAAAGCGTCGCAATACCCTGCAAATAAAAAAGAGTAATTCATGGATGAATGAATAAACGTAATTTTCTCTATTCTTGTGTGGCCGGAAAACGACAGTCGTTTTAACACGGGTGTTTTGTTTCATACACCTTGTGTCAACTTACGAGTTAGAATGTATATTACTTTGTAAAGGATTTTTTATTTGTTTTATATGTAGCTGATAATTTGAATAACCAATTAAAGCCCACTGGGCTTGAGTATTTGCCGTAAAGTGTCTTCCCCAAGGACACAAACCCTAATGGTAGCAGCAATGACCCTTGAACCCATGTTAAGGTATAAACATACCTTCTTATTGCTTGTGCGCTAAACTTTTTAACATCAAGGCAATATTGACCTTTAGAGAATGCGAACCCAAATCCAGACGTATACTCATTCACTACCTGTACGTCAGGTCGAGATTGGAAACTTACATAGTTTTCGACAAAAGCCTGAAAAGAATATTTGAATTACGCGAACGATTAATAAAAACGTGATTAACTACTGATCCGTAAATATAATCGCGTGATTAAAAAAGACGAATCGTGACAAATTACTTTGTGTTCTACAACCTTATACAATGCTGCACGTTTATATAACAAACGAATCGTATAACTTAAGCTATTTCGGCTGAATACCTGGTAAACGGAAGTATAATCATTGAAAACAACTGCATCGGATCGGCCAAATCTTGCGGAAAAGATGGCTCCATATTTCTTTGACCAATTTAACAACACTCGGTGTGGAAAAGGGGATAATAAAGGTATCGCCCCCAAAATGGGTACCCCTCTAACCCCCGGTGGGTATCTTGGATGTGGCGGCTTCCACCAGTAATAATACACGAGTACAACAAAAGTAAAAGTCCCGATTAAACTTGTAATGATGCCAGCAGAGGTCAACCACTCATATATTGAACAAAACATGCTCAGTTTTAATGCTGGGGTCTCGATGCGCCTATTTACAACAGAGCTGCTTAACGCTGCATAGCATTCCTACACACTGCGGCTTCTTCTTTGAACCCGACATCCGAATTCAGAAACAAAAGATAAAGTTTGACGTCACAGGACGTGACGATATTTTGATCCACTTTCAATTTACTAATTGTTTGCGCATTGGTACGTCATGATCTGCTAAGAATGGATCTGTGTTTCCGAAATTCTATTTTTGTAAAAGTTCGTGTTCCGGCCGTGAGATAATTCTCGCACATTGGCACGCAATGATTTGTAGAGCTCTCTCGTCTTATAGTTTATATCATTAGGAATAGCAAATGCAATTATACAGTAGGATGGGGGAAGATGGGACACTTTTTAACTCTATTTTCTCGTACCATTTAATAGTAAACAAAGAACATTCAAAGAAATATAAAACTAAGTCCTCATGACTCTCATAGACCGTTGTTAATTGTTTAAAACACGATCAGGATATCTGGATGTTATGTGCTAAAGGTGTCCCGTCTCCCCCCACCCTACTATATATACATATATATCATAGCTGACGTTTAAAGTTTGCTACAAACAATAACAAAGTAAGCCCCCATTTGCTTAGACAATATTTCGTTGTATAGTTTGGTGGGGTAAGATGGGACTCTTAAGCACATGTTGCTCAATATATTTGGGGGAAGACGGGACTCCTTATAACCAAAAAGACAAACTTATTGTAACTTTACAGTCTAAGCAGCAGTTTGCATTTTTAATTGCAACAACCAGTAAACTAACACCCAAGCTCTACCTTATAAAAGAGGACTACTTTCCGTAATTTTGCAAACAAGAATGAAAATATTATTTTGGTGTATTTATATCCTTTGTATAGTAACCTGCATGCAATAGTTGTTGTTAAATTTTTCTGTTAAAAACATCCAAACATAAGCATCTTATTATGTTGCTTATATGTTTTTGTGGGAGTAATTATAACCAGCAAATTTAAACATCAGACACTTGTTGCAGTTCAGCAATACTTACTGTGTTGCAGCAATGCCTTTAGTCAGAAACATAAGGGGAAGTTATTAAATGAAAATCACTCAGTCGTTTCTAACAGATGAGTACCGATGAACAAAGTTGTTTTGCTCAAGGACTGGTGTAATAAACCAGCCATTTATTTCTAATTTCTTATCTTTTCGAGTGGTCCGGCGCCGTGGAACAGTGGTTTAGGCGCTTGCATCAAAAACCATGTGTCCCGGGTGTGCTTGCCTTTCACGCACATTTATAAGCAATAAATACAAACATTGTGTGGAAAAATGCAGATACGGGGTGTATGAAACATGAAACGGCAACACTAGTGTTTAACCACTGTCGTTTTCCGGCCGTGCAAGGATAAAGTTTGTTACATTTACTCATTCAGGTATTGGTATTAATGCGGGACTGAGTGGTGGTTCTGTTATTGTGGGCGTGTGTGTTCTGGAAGAATACTTAACGGCAATTGCTCCGACACTGACACTAGTTTTATAGTGTGATACCTGTTAACAACGATATATGGAATTCGTGAAGATATAGTTTTATAATTTTTAGAATGTACTTTGTTTACTATATACTAACTGGGACGAGAAAATACAGTTAAAAGGTGTCCCATCTTCCTCCGCCCTTGCAACAGATGTAATAATGTCCGATGTTGCCTCGTCACGCAAGAATAAAAGGCTTTGAAGTTTTAACAGATGGGCAAAATATTTCGGAAAAGTGTGTAAATACAAATTGTACAAGTACGCAGGGCCGTGCGTTGAACTGTAAAATCTATATTCAGCAAAATACTAAATGATTTTTGACCGTAGTTTGTGGTTGTGGATTCTAATGAGATACGCCAAGTCTTCTTGTATTAAAACAACTTTGTTCAAACTCTGCTCATTTCGCTGAAACTACGTGATGTCTGACTTCAATCAAATAACTTCCCGTTGTGTTTCTGAATAAACTTATTGCATCCTGCAGTCAGCATTGCTCAATTGCTTTGGTGACAGTCTATACTCAGTCGTTTCAGACAGATGAGTACTGATGAACAAAGTTGTTTTGCTCAAGGACTGGTGTATTAAACCAGCCATTTGTTTCTAATTTATTATCTTTTCGAGTGTGCTTGCCTTCCCCGTTCACTTGTAAGCAATAAATACAAACACTGTTGGGAAGTACTTGGTTTGTTAAGCACTTGCTGCTCTTTTCCGTTTTGTTTGAGTTTGTTTTTGTTCATAGGAAGGTCTGGGTTTTATTTGCGCGGTTTAACTCATTTAGTGTTACGCCACATTCCTTCTATATGTGATTATCGAATATGCGACTTAATTGCCTGTCACATGAGCGGCTGAGGCATTTCGAGGCGCAACCTTGATTGTGTAGAGAGAACGCATAGGCAGTCCTCTATCAGCCGTGCTTATGCCACTGGTAATGAAACTGTATCTTCCTGATTTGCCGTCAGCTTTTGCGAAAGTTGAAGCCAGTAGTCTAGCGCAGGTTCGTTACAACAGAGAGCTTGAACCTCTTCGAAGAAACTACAAAACTTTTTTTCTTTACTAAAGCGAAACCGCTTCAAGTTTGCAATATAACCAGCAAGTTCGGGTATGAAATCATTTCTTTATTAAGAAGGCAAAGTGAGTGGTTGGTTTGTTTCAGTTGTGTCTTGTATTAAATATTTGTTTCTGCAGATGAATAAGTCAGCGCTTCACCTCATGCTTGTCATCGGACTCCTTGTTATTAGCACATCTAACAATATGTGTTGTGCGAAAAGTTGGACCGATTGGAGATATAGTCAAGCAAAGCCTCAAATTGGTAAGCAACCATTTCCTACTCTAATAAAATAAGTTTGTTTCAATACTGATTCAAATTTTTTTTAATCGTTTAAATTTTTGTACAAATACATACAAATAATATATAAATGTCCGGCGCCGTGGCATAGTGGTTATAGCGCGCCTGCCTGTAACCCACAGAGGTTGCCGGGTTCAAGGCTCGACGTTGCTGCCATTTGCGTATATGTGCTCTTGGGCAAGACATATAACGAGGGAATGCCCCAATCCAGTGGTCACTAATAGGTCGTCCAAATTATCAGCCATACATAAAAAAAGGAAAAAATCCCCCACAAAAATAATTACCCACGAAGTAACATGCATGGTAACTCGTAAGCTGGCACGAGGTGTTAAACCCGTGTGATAACGACTGTCGTTTTCCGGCCACGCGAGGATAAAGTAAGTTACATTACATTACTTTACAAATGTGACGCCGTTAGACATATTTAAACCGATTTTTACCGTTTTAGTTGAAGACTTGTTGCAAGAATTGAACGATGATATTGTGGCTGAAAGCTTTAACGACATGCCCGGTGATTATTAGAAGATCCCGCAAATGCAAAATATGGTTGTCAACATAAATAAACCATGATGCATTTACTTGTTTGATGTTTTTAACAGATAAAAAAATCATAAACGCTTCTTATTCGTGTCTATATATTAATTCAATAGTTACAGTTCAACCGTAGGTTCAGTTGTCCGACTTCCGTCGGAAATCTTTTTGATGAAATTCTGTTTGATAAATTATAATATATAGTAGAGAGAGGAAATGGGGTACTTTGTCAGGCGTTGCATTTTCACGAACCCCAATTTAACAATAATCAAAAAATAATGTTACAGAAATATTTGACAGTGTTATTATGCGACTTGATAAAGCCTGCATCAAAGCTGATTACTCTTGTTAATTTTAGAAAAATATTCGTTTCGAAAAAAATGTGAAGCAATACTTACTGTGTTGCAGCGATGCATTTGAAGAGAGAACGCATAGGCAGTCCTCTATCAGTCGTGCCTTTGTCACTGTTAATGAAACAGTATATTCATTGATTTGCCGTCAATTTTTGCAAAAGTTGAAGCCTGTACTAGCGCTGTTTCGTTGCAATAGAGTACCTAAGCCTCTTCGGGGAAACTACAAAACTTTTTTCTTTACCAAAGCGTTTTGAGAAATCGATCCACGTTTGCATTATATAGCCAGCAAGTTCGGGTATGAAATCATTTCTTTATCAAGAAGGCAAAGTGAGTGGTTGGTTTGTTTTAGTTGTGTCTTGTAATAAATATTTGTTTCTGCAGATGAATAAGTCAGCGCTTCACCTCATGCTTGTCGTCGGACTCCTTGTTATTAGCACATCTAACAATGTGTGTTGTGCGAAAAAATGGAGCACTTGGAGAAAATATAATCAACCAAAGCCTTAAACTGGTAAGCATTCATTCCCTGACTCTAATAAAATATTTTTGTTTCAATACTGATTCAAAATTTTTCCAAATCGTTTGGATAAAAAATGTGACGTCAGTTAAACATATTTTAATCGTTTTTTATCGTTTCAGTTGAAGACTTGTTGCAAGAATTGAACGATGATATTGTGGCTGAAAGGTTTAACGACTATCCCCCTGATTATTAGAAGATCCCGCAAATGCAAAATATGGTTGTCAATATAAATAAACCACGATGCATTTATTTGTTTGATGTTTTTTAACAGATAGAAAATTATTAATACCTTTTATTCGTGTCGATATTAGTTCAATAGTTATAGTTCAACCGTAGGTTAAGTTATCCGACTTCCGTTGGAAATCCTTTCGAAGAAACCCTGTTTGATAAAAACAAAGTTGAAATATATAGCGGAGTGGGGGAAGATGGGTCACTTTGTCAAACGAGATTTTATTATATTTTTATCGGACCCCCATTTAATAATAATCAAAAAATAATTTTACAGAATTATTTGACAGTATTATTTCGACTTTATATAAAGCCCGCGTCAAGCGATTACTGTTGTTAAATATTTAAAAACAAAGATGTTAAATTGATACAACATTTTCTGAACAGGTAAAAAAATGCGAAGGTGCTATAATTTTGAGTGCTCGCTAAACCCGATAAAATTTTAAAGTTCGCAAGTGTGAAGGATTAAACTAGTTTTAAAGGTTAATACAAAAAGCTTGAATATTTCGTACTGTTTGATTTAGTCTAATAAAACCAGTTTTAGTTTTGTAAAAAAAAATGCGATTTAAACATGAGGAAAATAGGCAGGGGGGTTATCATCTTTCCCTGTATTGTAGTTTATTTGTAAGTTTCATTGCCAAACTTTAATAGGTTTACTTTTAACCCAATAATTTATACCTCCAGGGGTATAACTAAAAAATAATATACTGTTATAAAAATAAAATAACACATGGAAAATGTATTCGAAATTCAGTCATTTGCACTTGAAGATAATTTATGAGAAGTGGCGTGTGCGAAAAACAGTGTAGCAATTAGTGATGTACCGAAGTTTCGGTTTGCCGAATTTATTCGGCCGAATCAGCGATTTTGACAAAGATTCGGTTTTGGCCGAATCGTGCGTAAAGATTCGGCAAAAACCGAACTTTTTCACAGACAATATAGATACGATTAGCAAGAACTTGCGCAATTTGTGAGATAAGAATTGAAGACTATTTGCAACAAATAAGTTTAATTCAATTAATCGTCATGCTTTATAGCAATGCTAATCATTTCGGATACGGTTCTATGGGCTATGGCACACGCGCACTTTGATAAACTTCGTCACATTCGCGACCGAATCTGCTCCCGATCGTCGATAAAGAAACACTCGCTTTTTCTCTCTTAATAGTGCACGCGTCTGCTCCCGGTCGTCGATAAAGAAACACTTGCTTTTTCTCTCTAAATAGTGCACGCGTCTGCTCCCGGTCGTCGATAAAGAAACACTCGCTTTTTCTCTCTAAATAGGGCACGCGTCTTCGCACAATCCCCTGCACATTTTTAGCACAAAGCAGAATACAAAATGTAAAAGTAAAGTTTTCGAATAATTTTTTTACTCTCGGTATAGTTTTAAGCCAGTGACCGTGAGTAGTATAAATGCAGGTGAATCGCGATTATGTGAATTTTAATTGATGCAAATATAAGTGCGAAGAGCGAAGCCATCAGGAAATTAGAACCAACACAATTTGTAATGTAATATTGCTAAGTATGGTCCCGGCCGAGCTTGGACAGAAGCCAAAAACGTCGTTCTTGGGCACCGCGCGAAAATCAGAGTTTCGTGAATCCCAGTTGCAAGATATTAATTTTACTCCTAAAATATTAAATTAAAAATTTATATACACATGTTACGTTATGTAACATTCAAAAAACATTTCATAAAAATCCGACAATTTATATACCACAGGGAACAGGCTGCTTGCAAATTAGACTGAGATTAGCATTTCGTCGGTTTCTACAAGAACAAATTCACAACGATTGCTTCGCTTACTAAGTGTTGCAAGTACGCTATCGCATGCGTCTTCCTTTATTTCCCAAGCCGACGCAGAGCGTAAAATGGGACGCTCATACACAATGTTTTTTCGTCACAAAAGTAAATAATTTTTTTTGTTTGCGTAACACAGGTTTTGTCAATGGTTACGCCGTTACAGTAAAGAATTTTAAGAATTAACTGCTCATCCGTGTTGCAATAAAATTAAATTTATCTAATCCACGCTCGTCCGTCACCGTTGTGCTTTTCTCCCAACGATTTACCTTCCCTGTAGTTTTGGTTCGTAAATACGCGCGTTATTAGGAGACTAATGTTTCCCACAACGCTTTATTGCCACATTAAAGACTTATATTGAAATTGTTGATACTTGTGTGTGACACGGTGCCATGATAAAGTATTTTCCTTTATGTCGTTTTTACCGACCGCCCGTCGCCGTAGGTTCGGATGACGTCATAAACGGTTCGGTTGATTCGGCCGAATTGATTCGGCACAAATGGCCGAATATTCGGTTTCGGCCGAATCGTTTTTTTAACGATTCGGTACATCACTAGTAGCAATACCCATGGCCTACTCAATACACGGCCTAGGAATACACCGAAACTGCTCAGAAAATAAGAGGCCTATTGACGCGAATAATGCCCATTATAATACATTGTTACGTCACGGTTTTATGAATGGATTTTGCTGTCTGGCTGTAGTTTTTGCATCAAATAACAGTTAATTTCCCATTCCCGGTTAAATTACCTTATTTTTCGGGTTATTTTATCAACATCTTATATTTTTTATAAATGTTTAAGCATGACTGAACAGATAGGAGTTACTTTTAACCACGTGCGGCATACAAGTAAGTTTTACCGACAGTTTAGTTTGGTTCAGTCGCTGAGTGAAAATAGTATTTGGCTTAAAACAGAAGTTTTTTAAGACAGCCTGTGCATATCTAGCAAAACAACACCGCAGTAACAACAAGTAAGTTAATTGATATGTCCGTTGTGGACTTTTAAAACCGGTCCTTAAACAATATAGGATATTGGATAAACACAAGCATTAACCTTTTGTCTCAAGGTGCTTATGCCTTGATTTGTCCTGCTGCTCATAACTCATTTTCTACTCGAGTTTTTTTTTGTTAAAGCAGGACAGAGGCTCTTCCTCGAGGTCAAAAAATGGGTCATACAGCACATCATAAATTAGGACTGTACAATACAAACAAACTCACGATAGCCTCCCTTCGTACTTAAGTGTTGTGTCTAACTTTAGACCTTTGTCGCTGTTTAAATTTGACTAATCTTCCTTCCTGAAGATCTTCTTGCCACTTCTTCATGATCATAACATGCACAGATGGTACCCTTATCCAAATATTTTTATCCAACTACGGAACACCTATTGACCATGCTTAAATAGCTTGCTTAATAATTCTGATGGCTTAGAATTTAATCTAAATAAAATTATAAAGGTGTGCTGCATTATAAAACTTGCCAAATGCCTGTCTACTAAATTAAATATAATCAAAACGTAGGTTTTCTGTGTTGGTAAACTGAATCTGATTGCTCGTCTCTCTTTATGCTTAATAAACTGATATTTATATACTAATTAAACCTTTTGCGCTGCTTTATATACTAATTAAAATTTATATACTAATTAAACCTTTTGCGCTGCTTTATATGTCTGGTATGATTTTAACTAAACAAGAAAATATCCCTGCGACACGTTCTGTGATAAACTGTAAGTTAAAACAACCTAGAACTGGTATTGAACCTACCAACAACTGCAAACTGCATTCAAAATGAAGGAAATCCATTCATAAAACCGTGACGTAACAATGAATTATAAGGGGCATTATTCGCGTCAATAGGCCTCTTATTTTCAGAGCAGTTTCGGTGTATTCCTAGGCCGTGTATTGAGTAGGCCATGCAATACCCAATTTGTAGCAAAAATGTAAACTTCATTATTAGTTATCATTCCTTTTATTCTGTTATTACAAGTTCATATCCATTTGTAGGATTTAATAATTGATGGTTCGAACGCACAGTATTATTTTGTGTTATTTACATGTATTCCGAAAAATAAATTCTTAATAATCAACTGTAACAATAGTTTTTAACTGTCCCGTATTACCCTTCTGGTTTTCGATTTTGCAAAATTACACCTGTTGTGCGAATCGCAAAATAACTTCTCGTAGGTTTTAATATATACCATTTTGAATTGTTGTCAATTAATAAATATATGATAGTACAAATTCGTGATATCACCAAAAAACTGTCATCTATTTTGATCTTAAAAATATTTGGCAGCGCATGTGCTTAAGTGTCCGATCTCCCCCACTCCGCTTTAGTACTTTGGGGTAACATGGGAAATCGTTAGAACCTATATCCTAGATTTTCCTAGTGGCGTTTTTAACAATTAACAAAGCTCTTTTGAAGTCGTAGGGATACGATTTTATAATTTTGTATATATTCTCTGTTTACTAAGTGGGTCTGACCAACGGTTTATACTAACTTTGGAACTGGATACAAGCAGAAAAGTAAGGTCATATAGTTTACTGTTGAAGTAGCAAAAGCCTAAAAATTTGTTTTTCCTGAGAGCAAAAATGCCTTTACCTTACTAGATTACCGCTTAAGAGCAACAAAAAAAGTCACATTTTAAAAGTACGTCTACAGTTATATTTTGCCCCAGTAATTGCTCCGACCCTAACACTAGTTCCATAGTGTGATACCTGTTATATATTATAGTGTGGGGGAAGACGGAGCACCTTTAGCACGTGATATCCAAATATCCTGATCGTGTTTCAAACAATTAAAAAAGATCTATGTAAGTCGTGGGGATACGGTTTTATAATTCTTTAAATGTAAGGCTACTTTTTTTACCACCAAATGGGACGAGAAAATAGAATGAAAAGGTGCCCCATCTTTCCCCACCCTACTATACACACACACACACACACACATATATGTGTGTGTGTGTGTGTGTGTGTGTGTAACTAATTAATTTATTTGGAGCTTTAATAGATTGACAAAATGGTTCAGAAAAGTGTGTAAGTACAAATTGTACAAGTAGGTAGGGCCGGTGTAGTGATATATATTCGTTCCGATTGATATATTTGTACCGAGCGCCATTGCGCATGCGCCGAGACGCTACTGCACATGTGTAGTAGATCAAAACAATTACAATACGAGCTCTGATAAATACGTACCGACTGAAAAAAGTTCCGGGGAGATATTTATTTTTCAGGTATTATGTTGTACGCTCAAACTCCACTCATTTCACTGAAACTACGTGATGTCTGGCTTCAACCAAATGACTTCCCGTTGTGTTTCTGAATAAGTTTATTGCAACCTGTAGTCAGCATTGCTTAATTGTTTAATCAAAGCATATATACTAAGTATATATGCTTTGGTTTAATGATAGTCTGAACAGAGAACAGTTGCGCAAAAGATAAACGCGTAGCCGTATAAAATCATAGACGTAATATCACGTAAAGAGAGCCTGGTGAAAGCTTTTTAACTTCATCAACCCGTAGTTTTATTAGGGACCCGGGTAGGGGAGACGGAACTCGTCATTTTTGAAAATTTGCTTTATCGGCACCCATTCAATGATAGATGATTTTTTTTATTAGCTATGGTAGCAGAAGTAACAGAATATTTAATATTACAAACACAATTAAACTTACATTTACCCAATTAAATCAGCCCTGCCCTGTGTGGTCGATCACAGGACCAAAACAAAACAACCGGGGACGAAAAATTAAAAATCTAAAAGTGATGTAACGCATGACTGGTTATCGTATAGCGGCTTCATAAAATAATTTTTGAGAAATCTGAGGTAAATAGAAAATTGAGAATCTGTTCGTAGTATTTACATGAAACACGAAGTTTGGTTCATATTCAATATTTTCAAATATTTTTTGGTTAATTTAGTGTTTCTTAACAGCCCGTACGAGTAGGTTTGTAAGAGTAGCAGTTTATATAAAGTTCGTCATGTTTTTGTTTTTGTATGGGCTGACTCTGCAAAGAGCTACCACCATTATTCATGCAGTCCATGGCAACTTTTCGGGGACAAAACAGCAGGAAATTGCCGTTTCCAGAGGTAATATATTGACTAACAATACACACTGCCTTAAAAATGTTTATTGTAAACTTTGATGGAATTTCTTTTTGGTGATTTTGTTTTTCCATCATGACTCAATCTTCGGATCAATCTTCTTCAAGGCCGACTCCCCCCATTGTGTCCTCACGCACACTTTTCTTCCAATTAGAACTTTAGTAATGTTTAATTAAATGTCGTATACTTAATTTACATTGTATTGTCTTTAGACCAGACTGTAAAGAATTTCGTTTGCAGAGGATTTATAGCCCCCACTGAATATACAGGATCGCTGGTTGGGTTATATGACTCCGTGCTGATCCGACTTCATATACAGGCTTCAGCGGGGTGCTATATCTACTGTAGTACTAATTGCTTTTATAACCAGAAACCAAACAGTTCATGATAGCCATGAACCTAGACTGACCTCGAGGTCTCAGTGCCGATAGTGGTTTCTCGTTATTCGTTATTGTGTTAGGGAAAAGGCGAATTATATACCGGACAGAATCACGTGACAGCAGTGTGACGTCATGCGATAAAAGGGAATCGATTTGGGCCTGTCATCGGCTGAACGGGATATCATTAACCTCGTTCAACGGGGGGTTTGTTTTCATGGGAAAGTCTCTCATGAGATAAGTCGTATCCGCACTGTTGGCATTGATTAATTAGGTATTGGGATTGGGTTATGTGACGTCACTTTAGGCGTCGAGTTGCAACAGATTTATCCTTAGCGCAGAATTTTCAAAATCGGTCAAAAATCCTCGCAATTTTAGTGATTTTACTAGCAATCCGCACAAAAAATATTAGTCCGCGCAAAAAAATAATAAAGCGCGTATGAAATTGCAGCAAGACTATGACTTTTCCTGTTTGTAGGCTGTTTGAATGCGCTTGGGTAGAAGCTAAACAAACGGCTCCGGTTGAGGACAGGTTGCCTTTTTCTTACTTTCTCTTACGATAATGAGCGTCACATACACACAAAGACACAAACAATAACAAAGTAAGCCCCCATTTGCTTAGACAATATTTCGTTGTATAGTGTGGTGGGGTAAGATGGGACTCTTAAGCACATGTTGCCCAATATATTTGGGGGAAGACGGGACTCCTTATAACCAAAAAGACAAACTTATTGTAACTTTACAGTCTAAGCAGCAGTTTGCATTTTTAATTGCAACAACCAGTAAACTAACACCCAAGCTCTACCTTATAAAAGAGTTCTACTTTCCGTAATTTTGCAAACAAGAATGAAAATATTATTTTGGTGTATTTATATCCTTTGTATAGTAACCTGCATGCAATAGTTGTTGTTAATTTTTTCTGTTAAAAACATCCAAACATAAGCATCTTATTATGTTGCTTATATGTTTTTGTGGGAGTAATTATAACCAGCAAATTTAAACATCAGACACTTGTTGCAGTTCAACAATACTTACTGTGTTGCAGCAATGCCTTTAGTCAGAAACATAAGGGGAAGTTAATAAATGAAAGTCACTCCGTCGTTTCTCTCAGATGAGTACTGATGAACAAAGTTGTTTTGCTCAAAGACTGGTGTAATAAACCAGCCATTTATTTCTAATTTCTTATCTTTTCGAGTGGTCCGGCGCCGTGGAACAGTGGTTTACGCGCTTGCATCAAAAACCATGTGTCCCCGGTGTGCTTGCCTTTCACGCACATTTATAAGCAATAAATACAAACATTGTGTGGAAAAATGCAGATACGGGGTGTATGAAACATGAAACGGCAACACTAGTGTTTAACCACTGTCGTTTTCCGGCCGTGCAAGGATAAAGTTTGTTACATTTACTCATTCAGGTATTGGTATTAATGCGGGACTGAGTGATGGTTCTGTTATTGTGGGCGTGTGTGTTCTGGAAGAATACTTAACGGCAATTGCTCCGACCCTGACACTAGTTTTATAGTGTGATACCTGTTAACAACGATATATGGAATTCGTGAAGATATAGTTTTATAATTTTTAGAATGTACTTTGTTTACTATATACTAACTGGGACGAGAAAATACAGTTAAAAGGTGTCCCATCTTCCTCCGCCCTTGTAACAGATGTAATAATGTCCGATGTTGCCTCGTCACGCAAGAATAAAAGGCTTTGAAGTTTTAACAGATGGGCAAAATATTTCGGAAAAGTGTGTAAATACAAATTGTACAAGTACGCAGGGCCGTGCGTTGAACTGTAAAATCTATAATCAGCAAAATACTAAATGATTTTTGACCGTAGTTTGTGGTTGTGGATTCTAATGAGATACGCCAAGTCTTCTTGTATTAAAACAACTTTGTTCAAACTCTACTCATTTCACTGAAACTACGTGATGTCTGGCTTCAATCAAATAACGTCCCGTTGTGTTTCTGAATAAACTTACTGCATCCTGCAGTCAGCATTGCTCAATTGCTTTGGTGACAGTCTATACTCAGTCGTTTCAGACAGATGAGTACTGATGAACAAAGTTGTTTTGCTCAAGGACTGGTGTAATAAACCAGCCATTTGTTTCTAATTTATTATCTTTTAGAGTGTGCTTGCCTTCCCCGTTCACTTGTAAGCAATAAATAGAAACATTGTTGGGAAGTACTTGGTTTTTCAAGCACTTGCTGCTCTTTTTCGTTTTGTTTGAGTTTGTTTTTGTTCATAGGAAGGTCTGGGTTTTATTTGCGCGGTTTAACTCATTTAGTGTTACGCCACATTCCTTCTATATGTGATTATCGAATATGCGACTTAATTGCCTGTCACATGAGCGGCTGAGGCATTTCGAGGCGCAACCTTGATTGTGTAGAGAGAACGCATGGGCATTTCTCTATCAGCCGTGCTTATGCCACTGTTAATGAAACTGTATCTTCCTGATTTGCCGTCAGCTTTTGCGAAAGTTGAAGCCAGTAGTCTAGCGCAGGTTCGTTACAACAGAGAGCTTGAACCTCTTCAAAGAAACTACAAAACTTTTTTTCTTTACTAAAGCGAAACCGCTTCAAGTTTGCAATATAACCACTAAGTTCGGGTATGAAATCATTTCTTTATTGGGAAGGCAAAGTGAGTGGTTGGTTTGTTTCAGTTGTGTCTTGTATTAAATATTTGTTTCTGCAGATGAATAAGTCAGCGCTTCACCTCATGCTTGTCATCGGACTCCTTGTTATTAGCACATCTAACAATATGTGTTGTGCGAAAAGTTGGACCGATTGGAGATATAGTCAAGCAAAGCCTCAAATTGGTAAGCAACCATTTCCTACTCTGATAAAATATGTTTGTTTCAATACTGATTCAAATTTTTTTTAATCGTTTAAATTTTTGTAGAAGTACATACAAATAATATATAAATGTCCGGCGCCGTGGCATAGTGGTTAGCGCGCCTGCCTGTAACCCACAGAGGTTGCCGGGTTCAAGGCTCGACGTTGCTGCCATTTGCGTATATGTGCTCTTGGGCAAGACATATAACGAGGGAATGCCCCAATCCAGTGGTCACTAATAGGTCGTCCAAATTATCAGCCATACATAAAAAAAGAAAAAAATCCCCCACAAAAATAATTACCCACGAAGTAACATGCATGGTAACTCGTAAGCTGGCACGAGGTGTTAAACCCGTGTGATAACGACTGTCGTTTTCCGGCCACGCGAGGATAAAGTAAGTTACATTACATTACTTTACAAATGTGACGCCGTTAGACATATTTAAACCGATTTTTACCGTTTTAGTTGAAGACTTGTTGCAAGAATTGAACGATGATATTGTGGCTGAAAGCTTTAACGACATGCCCGGTGATTATTAGAAGATCCCGCAAATGCAAAATATGGTTGTCAACATAAATAAACCATAATGCATTTACTTGTTTGATGTTTTTAACAGATAAAAAAATCATAAACGCTTCTTATTCGTGTCTATATTAATTCAATAGTTACAGTTCAACCGTAGGTTCAGTTGTCCGACTTCCGTCGGAAATCTTTTTGATGAAATTCTGTTTGATAAATTATAATATATAGTAGAGAGAGGAAATGGGGTACTTTGTCAGGCGTTGCATTTTCACGAACCCCAATTTAACAATAATCAAAAAATAATGTTACAGAAATATTTGACAGTGTTATTATGCGACTTGATAAAGCCTGCATCAAAGCTGATTACTCTTGTATATTTAAGAAAAATATTCGTTTCGAAAAAAATGTGAAGCAATACTTACTGTGTTGCAGCGATGCATTTGAAGAGAGAACGCATAGGCAGTCCTCTATCAGTCGTGCCTTTGTCACTGTTAATGAAACAGTATATTCATTGATTTGCCGTCAATTTTTGCAAAAGTTGAAGCCTGTACTAGCGCTGTTTCGTTGCAATAGAGTACCTAAGCCTCTTCGGGGAAACTACAAAACTTTTTTCTTTACCAAAGCGTTTTGAGAAATCGATCCACGTTTGCATTATATAGCCAGCAAGTTCGGGTATGAAATCATTTCTTTATCAAGAAGGCAAAGTGAGTGGTTGGTTTGTTTTAGTTGTGTCTTGTAATAAATATTTGTTTCTGCAGATGAATAAGTCAGCGCTTCACCTCATGCTTGTCGTCGGACTCCTTGTTATTAGCACATCTAACAATATGTGTTGTGCGAAAAAATGGAGCACTTGGAGAAAATATAATCAACCAAAGCCTTAAACTGGTAAGCATTCATTCCCTGACTCTAATAAAATATTTTTGTTTCAATACTGATTCAAAATTTTTCCAAATCGTTTGGATAAAAAATGTGACGTCAGTTAGACATATTTTAATCGGTTTTTATCGTTTCAGTTGAAGACTTGTTGCAAGAATTGAACGATGATATTGTGGCTGAAAGGTTTAACTATCCCCCTGATTATTAGAAGATCCCGCAAATGAAAAATATGGTTGTCAACATAAATAAACCACGATGCATTTATTTGTTTGATGTTTTTTAACAGATAGAAAATTATTAATACCTTTTATCCGTGTCGATATTAGTTCAACAGTTATAGTTCAACCGTAGGTTAAGTTATCCGACTCCCGTTGGAATTCCTTTCGAAGAAATCCTGTTTGATAAAAACAAAGTTGAAATATATAGCGGAGTGGGGGAAGATGGGTCACTTTGTCAAACGAGACTTTATTATATATTTTTCGGACCCCCATTTAATAATAATCAAAAAATAATTTTACAGAATTATTTGACAGTACTATTCCGACTTTATATAAAGCCCGCGTCAAGCGATTACTGTTGTTAAATATTTAAAAAAAGATGGTAAATTGATACAACATTTTCTGAACAGGTAAAAAAATGCGAAGGTGCTATAATTTTGAGTGCTCGCTAAACCCGATAAAATTTTAAAGTTCGCAAGTGTGAAGGATTAAACTAGTTTTAAAGGTTAATACAAAAAGCTTGAATATTTCGTACTGTTTGATTTAGTCTAATAAAACCAGTTTTAGTTTTGTAAAAAAAAGAGATATAAACATGAGGAAAATAGGCAGGGGGGTTATCATCTTTCCCTGTATTGTAGTTTATTTGTAAGTTTCATTGCCAAACTTTAATAGGTTTACTTTTAACCCAATAATTTATACCTCCAGGGGTATAACTAAAAAATAATATACTGTTATAAAAATAAAATAACACATGGAAAATGTATTCGAAATTCAGTCATTTGCACTTGAAGATAATTTATGAGAAGTGGCTTGTGCGAAAAACAGTGTAGCAATACCCAATTTGTAGCAAAAATGTAAACTTCATTATTAGTTATCATTCCTTTTATTCTGTTATTACAAGTTCATATCCATTTGTAGGATTTAATAATTGATGGTTCGAACGCACAGTATTATTTTGTGTTATTTACATGTATTCCGAAAAATAAATTCTTAATAATCAACTGTAACAATAGTTTTTAACTGTCCCGTATTACCCTTCTGGTTTTCGATTTTGCAAAATTACACCTGTTGTGCGAATCGCAAAATAACTTCTCGTAGGTTTTAATATATACCATTTTGAATTGTTGTCAATTAATAAATATATGATAGTACAAATTCGTGATATCACCAAAAAACTGTCATCTATTTTGATCTTAAAAATATTTGGCAGCGCATGTGCTTAAGTGTCCGATCTCCCCCACTCCGCTTTAGTACTTTGGGGTAACATGGGAAATCGTTAGAACCTATATCCCAGATTTCCCAGTGGCGTTTTTAACAATTAACAAAGCTCTTTTGAAGTCGTAGGGATACGGTTTTATAATTTTGTATATATTCTCTGTTTACTAAGTGGGTCTGACCAACGGTTTATACTAACTTTGGAACTGACTACAAGCAGAAAAGTAAGGTCATATAGTTTACTGTTGAAGTAGCGAAAGCCTAAAAATTTGTTTTTCCTGAGAGCAAAAATGCCTTTACCTTACTAGATTACCGCTTAAGAGCAACAAAAAAGTCACATTTTAAAAGTACGTCTACAGTTATATTTTGCCCCAGTAATTGCTCCGACCCTAACACTAGTTCCATAGTGTGATACCTGTTATATATTATAGTGTGGGGGAAGACGGAGCACCTTTAGCACGTGATATCCAAATATCCTGATCGTGTTTCAAACAATTAAAAAAGATCTATGTAAGTCGTGGGGATACGGTTTTATAATTCTTTAAATGTAAGGCTACTTTTTTTACCACCAAATGGGACGAGAAAATAGAATGAAAAGGTGCCCCATCTTTCCCCACCCTACTATACACACACATATATATAACTAATTAATTTATTTGGAGCTTTAATAGATTGACAAAATGGTTCAGAAAAGTGTGTAAGTACAAATTGTACAAGTAGGTAGGGCCGGTGTCGTGATATATATTCGTTCCGATTGATATATTTGTACCGAGCGCCATTGCGCATGCGCCGAGACGCTACTGCACATGTGTAGTAGATCAAAACAATTACAATACGAGCTCTGATAAATATGTACCGACTGAAAAAAGTTCCGGGGAGATATTTATTTTTCAGGTATTATGTTATACGCTCAAACTCCACTCATTTCACTGAAACTACGTGATGTCTGGCTTCAACCAAATGACTTCCCGTTGTGTTTCTGAATAAGTTTATTGCAACCTGTAGTCAGCATTGCTTAATTGTTTAATCAAAGCATATATACTAAGTATATATGCTTTGGTTTAATGATAGTCTGAACAGAGAACAGTTGCGCAAAAGATAAACGCGTAGCCGTATAAAATCATAGACGTAATATCACGTAAAGAGAGCCTGGTGAAAGCTTTTTAACTTCATCAACCCGTAGATTTATTAGGGACCCGGGTAGGGAGATGGATCTCGTCATTTTTAAAAATCTGCTTTATCGGCACCCATTCAATGATAGATGATTTTTTATTAGCTATAGTAGCAGAAGTAACAGAATATTTAATATTACAAACACAATTAAACTTACATTTACCTAATTAAATCAGCCCTGCCCTGTGTGGTCGATCACAGGACCAAAACAAAACAACCGGGGACGAAAAATTAAAAATCTAAAAGTGATGTAACGCATGACTGGTTATCGTATAGCGGCTTCATAAAATAATTTTTGAGAAATCTGAGGTAAATAGAAATTGAGAATCTGTTCGTAGTATTTACATGAAACATGCAGTTTGGTTCATATTCAATATTTTCAAATATTTTTTGGTTAATTTAGTGTTTCTTAACAGCCCGTACGAGTAGGTTTGTAAGAGTAGCAGTTTAAATAAAGTTCGTCATGTTTTTGTATGGGCTGACTCTGCAAAGAGCTACCACCATTATTCATGCAGTCCATGGCAACTTTTCGGGGACAAAACAGCAGGAAATTGCCGTTTCCAGAGGTAATATATTGACTAACAATACACACTGCCTTAAAAATGTTTATTGTAAACTTTGATGGAATTTCTTTTTGGTGATTTTGTTTTTCCATCATGACTCAATCTTCGGATCAATCTTCTTTAAGGCCGACTCCCCCCATTGTACGGGTTGTGTCCTCACGCACACTTTTCTTCCAATTAGAACTTTAGTAATGTTTAATTAAATGTCGTATACTTAATTTACATTGTATTGTCTTTAGACCAGACTGGAAGGAATGTCGTTTGCAGAGGATTTATCCTTCGCGTAGAATTTTCAAAATCGGTCAAAAATCCTCGCAATTTTAGTGATTTTACTAGCAATCCGCACAAAAAATATTAGTCCGCGCAGGCTGCCTTTTCCTTACTTTCTCTTACGATAATGAGCGTCACATACACACAAAGACACAAAAAAATCCTTGGCGCAGTTTGCAAATTTTCCAATCTGGTCCGTAGGGTGTACTGGTCTCGCCTTTTATCCAAATCGTTATTTCTTTTTCTGTTTTATTAATAAACGTGTTTTAACAACTATTGTTTTACTATCCGTCTTTTCGCTTTTGTAAACTCTCCCGTTCTTAGTTACTGGACCGAAGAAACCCAAAAAATGTCATTCATCATTTATTCATACTTTCCTTTCTTTATATAGCATGACTGCAATACTATTATTGATTTATTAAATTGTGGTTTGTTATCAGGGAAACTGCTGGAGTTGTTGAAGCCAGATCCAAACACAGGGAAGGTGCACACACTCATCACTGTTGAGGTGTTCGGAGAAATTCGTTCTTTGATGTCGTTCCGCTTGACTGGAGGCAACAAAGATTACGTTGTGTGCGGTTCAGATTCTGGAAGAATTTCTATCCTTGAATATATTCCAAATAAAAATAAATTTGAAAAGGTGATTTTGGGTTTATTGTTGCATCACTGTACTATAATATTAGTTAGTACTATGTTATGTGCTGTTTAATCCTGGCTTATTTTAAAAATAATTTAAAAATGAGAATGTATAGTTTTGTAGCACTATTTATTAATATTTAAATATATATATGTATATATATATATATATATCAAAATAAAGCATTGTTTTATTCAAAACTTTCTTTATTCTGTTTTATATGTTCTAGTTCGTATAAAATGGCGTACCAGTGCCCTGAAAGTAGATTAGGTTGGGCCAATTATACAAAGAACTTCATTGATTGCTTCATGTTTTAACTTTAATTGAATCTAGATTCACTTGGAGACTTTTGGTAAAAGTGGATGCAGAAGGATTGTACCCGGTCAATATCTTGCTATTGATCCCAAAGGAAGAGCTGTAATGATCGGTAAGAAATAATAAGTATTTATATTTATTTAAATTATATATATATATATATATATATATATATATATAGGAGTATCCATTGCTTGGATTCAAAATGTTTATATATATACATGTTTTTTTGATAAACATATTAACCATATTTTTTTAATTCCTAAATCGAAGTATCCCATGTTAGGATTCAAAATATTTACGTGTTTTTGCTTAATTAATAAACGTGTATAATAATAGTTGTTCCGTATCAATGTAACTATATTATTCTGTATGGCAGGGTAACAGCAGTTGTTATATATATATATATTATACACAGTAGGGTAAAGGAAAACGGGATATCTTTTATTCCATATTCTCGTCCCATTTGGTAGTAAACAAAGAACATTCAAAACATTATAAAACCGATTCCTTACGACTCCCTTAGACCCTTTTTAATTGTTTAAAACACGATCAGGATATTTGGATATTATGTGCTAAAGGTGTACCATTTTTTCCACCCTACTATACTATAGTAGTATAGTTAGTTTAATGCTTTGATAAGTTTTTTTTAACCTATGAATTTTGATTTCAGGTGCTTTGGAGAAGCAAAAGTTGGTTTACATTTTGAATCGAGACTCACAAGCAAGGTTGACCATCTCGTCTCCGCTCGAAGCTCATAAAGCAAACACATTCGTCTACCACATGGTGGGGATAGACGTGGGGTTCGAAAATCCAATGTTTGCTTGTCTTGAACTTGATTATGAAGAAGCAGATACCGACCCAACTGGCGAAGCTGTTCAAAATACACAACAGGTTAAACAATATTTTTGTTCAATTATGATTTTGATTAATAAAATTAGCTGTAACCAGTGGCGCAGCCGGGGGGGTTTCAGAGGTCGCGACCCTCCCCTTTCAACCCCCCCAAAAAATTATATAAAAAAAAAATTTTGAACATTTTTTGATTGAAACCCCCCTACCCTTATTTTTTTGGCTGCGCCACTGGCTGTGAGCCTGTAACACTTATTTTTTAAAGGCAAAAAAACTAAAGTAATGTTTCTATACATTTTATGGACTCTAGTCTTATTTTAGAGAGCTCTCTGCTGTATCAATAAATAAGGTCCTGATCTTGAGTAAAGGTTTGCTCATGAACCACAATGTGGCTGCAGAGAAGCCGTCTTAATTAATCTTGATGTAAACTTTGTATTATACCATTTTAAATTTAACATGATCAAGTCATGTACTGTAGCCATAGGCGCCTAACAAGAGTATGCAAAGTAAGCATATATGATATAATTATGTATTATATATACCCCAAAAATAAATTAGAGTACCTATGGTTATGAGTACCCAGTAGTCCAGTACCCATTATAAATACATAAACAATTTAATAGCCTTTCCTACATAATAAACACTATACATAGTGCAATGATGGTGATAGTGCAAATGCAATGATCAGTTCAGTCTTTTTTTAAATAAAAGCTAATAATGTGACAAAAAAAAAGTTTATGCTTTTGTCGGCATAAACTTTTTGCTTCCAAAATTTATGGGTACCTTGACTTTTTAAAAATTGTGAACCATTCAAAAGTAGTGTCTTTTATCGTTGATAAAAGGATCAAAGACTGCAATACCATTTTATTCACTTTCTCACATTCTTATTTCTAATTCCACAGACCTTAACCTTCTATGAGCTTGACCTTGGTTTAAACCACGTGGTTCGAAAATACAGCGAGCCCCTGGAAGAACGAGCCAATCATCTTATATCAGTGCCTGGTGGTAATGATGGTCCCGGTGGTGTGTTAGTGTGCGCAGAGAACTATATCACATACAAGAACTTTGGTGACCAACCTGATATTAGAACCCCTATTCCAAGGAGAAGGGTACGTCTTTGTTTTTGATTTTTTTTTCCTGGTGATATTGGTTTATAAATATTGCTTTATGCTTTGAATTTTTAACACTGCTCAATGGTATTATTTTTGTATTATATTTTGAATTTTTGATGCTTTTTTATTTTTTAATTAAAGTTTTAGTAAATATGAAACTTTTTTTACTATATTGGCATATGACCAGCATATGTGAAAGCAAGACGGGAGCATCTAACCTTGGCTGAGCTGTCAAGGAAAGATCTCCCATCCATTAAAGCCCTTGCAACCTAACTTCGGGAAGGCGGCAGGCTCTAAAAACTGGTGACCCATGCGTAGCACCCCAGGTGTTGTAGTAATGGGTCAATCCTGGTCTTAAGTCCACGACCCATGGCGTGCCATGCTGCGTGTCTTTACCCAGTGGAATAAAATATAATCATTAAAAACACTATTTTATTTGATGTTTATGTTTTGTTTATTATTCTCAGAATGATCTTGATGATCCAGAGCGAGGCATGATTGTGGTATGCAGTGCAACTCATAAAACAAAGTCGATGTTTTTCTTTTTAATTCAAACTGAACAAGGAGATATATTTAAGGTAACCGTATCAGATTCTTAAATTAAACGTTTTTTTTTAAATACACGACTTGTATTTGTATTTGATCAAAAAATAATAAACATAATAGTGCATACTGTTAGGTTACCATTGTTTTAGTTTATATTGTATATAAGTGGACCCCTCCCTAATTATAATATGTCTTTATGTTTTTCTTCAGTGATTTTACTTTCCTGGTAATTCACTCTTTACTTGGTTCGTTCTGTAAGGATGTGTAAACACAACTGACTACAACTGCAAAAAACTTTGCACATGTCACATTTTACCTTGTAAACAAATCTTTCAAAAATTAGCCTAATTTTTTTCATGTATGTCACTGACAGTGTGTGTTCACAGTTTACCTATATCATCTAAAGAAAAGATTACTACCAAAAAATTGTGCAATAATTTTTCCACAGTATAAAAAAGTTGTTGTTTTTCCATGAATAAACCAAACTTTTCACAGGTGACCCTTGAAACAGATGAAGACATGGTGACCGAGATTCGACTTAAATATTTTGACACTGTTCCCGTTTCCATGGCGATGTGTGTGTTGAGAACTGGTTTCTTATTCGTGGCTGCTGAGATGGGAAATCAGTGAGTTTAGTGTTGATCTGGCTGCAATATTAGAATGACTGTTTGCTGACCTGTTTCTGTAGTTATAAAGGTGGCTGTACACAGTATCCGACATATGAATTCGCTTGCGAAGGTGTATGCAAACCCATTACAGAGTTCCGCATGTGGCAGCGAAATCCAGACCAACAAACAAATTCTGGATACTGTGTTCAGCCACCTTAACTGGATACCTAAGAAACCTAGGGGTTGCAAGCGGTTGCAAATATTTTGGTTATTTCGACCTGAAATGCTACGCGGCCACGTCTAATAGATGTCAAATGACCATACGAGTGTAACAAACCAACTTTTGATCCGATACCTCAAATGTTTTTTGTGAAAAAACAGAATTTAGCTAATTAAAAAAACGGATTTAGCCAATAAAAAGAAAAGAATTTAGCTAATTAAAAAAACAGAATTTAGTTTTCTTTTTAAAGTTAACACAATTTTATCAAATATATGAATGCAGTAAATGTAAACTAAATAATATTTTAAATGTTTGTGTTTTTGTAACCATCAAATTGAAATAAAAATAAGAAAATTTGCAATAAAAAAATAACACTTACAGCATTTAAGATGTTTTTGACAAATTTTCCTAAATAACTGGTTTTGAAATCTTTATTAATGTACCAAATTGATAACATTGTAATTACCACACGGTTGTTTATATCAGATTGCTTACATTGTAATTAGAGGTTCACCGATATTAACATTCTATCGATAAACAAGCGCCGATATTTCATCGATGTATACATGGTTTATGCGAAGCGACGTGCGTCCTACTTGACCTTTACATGGACGTAAAGTTTAATGTCCACTGATCATTTCATATGATTCGCTATAATGACAAATATTGGTAAAATATCTGTATCGGTAAAAGGTAAAAATATTGATATTGGTGGAAAAAATTGATATCGGTCGGTCTCTAATTCTAATTACCCTGCAGTTGTTTATACCAAATTGCTCACCTTGGAGATGATGATGATGAGACGGAGTTCTCGAGCGCGATGCCGTTAGAGGAAGGAGACACATTCTTCTACGCTCCTCGTGCGCTGAGGAACCTTGTGCTCGTTGACGAGCTGGACAGCTTGTCACCAATCATGACTTGCCAGGTCTGATATATTGTATCTTTATGTATTATTTCAAATTAAATTTTTCAAATCATTTTATTTTTATGTAAATGAAATAAAGATAAATAATTGATATTAAATATGCCAATATTCTGTTACTTCTGCTACCAGGCATCGTATAAATAATATATTAGTGGCTCATCTGGTATATTAAAAACGTACTGTGTATCCAACGTTTCGTCTGCCATACGGCGATCTTTTATCAGAGAATGAAACGCAACAGTAACGAGCAATAACAATTAAGCGAAAAGCAAAAAAAAAGGGGGGGTGGGAAAAAATATGCCAAATTTAATAAATTAATATGTAATATTTGACTTTGTTATTTATTTTATAAACAGAAAATAATCTTACAGTAGTCATTTTGTATGTATTTATCTTGTAAACATATTTATCTTGTAAGCATTTCATATTTTAGGTCTTTATAAATTATTTTAAATCAAATTTTTTAAAATAGTTTGTTTGGGGTAAATAAAATAAAGATAATAATTTGATTTTGAACATGTCAATTTTAATATGTTCTTGTTTGTAATCTGTAATATTTGACTTTGTTATTTATTTTACTATTTGTTTTACGAACATAAAAGTAGGCCTATCCTACAGTAGTCATTTTAAACGATAAATCTAATATATTTCAAATATTTGTATACAATAAATAGATTTATTTTGTAATCTTTAGATATCAGATCTTGCAAATGAAGACACCCCACAGTTGTATGTAACTTGTGGTAGAGGTCCACGTTCATCTCTTCGTGTTTTAAGGCACGGGCTTGAGGTAACTTACTACTATTTTTTAAAGTTGGGAACAGCTCATTTTGTATGCTTTTGCATTGTAATGAATAAAAGGATTTTTAAGGTGTTTTTATTTTTAAGAAATTGATTTTTTATCGCAGTTTTTTTCATCTCAATTTTTTTTAAGAATTGTTTTTTTCACACCACAGGTTTCCGAGATGGCTGTTTCAGAACTACCTGGTAATCCGAATGCTGTGTGGACGGTAAAGATAAAAGAAGAAGGTTTGTTAGTCATGTTAAAGTGGAATAAGAAATATAAGTTGACTTATATTCAAATTTATGCCCGTATTTAGTTTATAAAACACCATAGATATTAAAGTAATGTAAAGTGAATAATTTATGCCTTTTTTTTTACAAAAAGACCATACAACTGAAATAGTAATACATATGAATGGGACACCTTTAGCACATAATATAAAAAATATCCTAATTGTGTTTTAAGCAATTAATAACTGTTTATGGGAGTCGTGAGGATACAGTTTTATAATTCTTTGATTGTTCTTGGTCTTCTACCAAATTTAAATGGAAAATAGAATAAAAGTGTTTCATCTTTCCCCACTTTACTATATACGTAACCACTCACACAATAGAGGAGAGGGAAAGGAATTTGATTCTTACATTTTCGTGTCCCTATTTTTTACATTATCATGTCCCAATAGAGGAATTTGATTCTTACATCATCGTGTCCTTCGTCAACGCCACCCTTGTCCTCTCTATCGGAGAAACTGTTGAAGAAGTTACAGATTCTGGATTCTTAGGAACAACTCCCACCCTATCTTGTTCATTGCTGGGTGAGAATGCATTGGTTCAGGTGAGAAATTATTTATTGTTTGTGTTTGATTTTTTGTATGGCTAACATTGTGTGAAGAACTTATTTAAAGTATATTGTAAAAAAGTATATTGTTTGCTTTTTAATGCCGAAAAAGTATATTGTTTGTTTTCAAACACAAAAAAGTATATTTTTGTAATACAGGACACTTTTAGCACAAAATATCCAAATATTCTGATCGTGTTTCAAACACAGCGGTCTGTGGGAGTCGTAAGGATACAGTTTTATATTTCTTTTAAAGTTTTTTGTTTACTACCAAATGGGATGAGAAAATTGAATGAAAAGGTGTCCCATCTTTCCCTCCTCCTTTTTTTCTATTAAATCTAATAATTGAATAAAACCTCCAGGTTTATCCGGATGGTATTCGGCACATCCGAGCTGACAAGCGAGTCAATGAATGGAAAACTCCGGGTAAAAAAACCATCCTGAGGTGTGCTGTCAATCAAAGACAAGTTGTCATCGCACTTACTGGGGGGGAACTTGTATATTTTGAAATGGATCAGGTAAGTACAGTAGTTTAATGTTTTGTGTGGTAGCTTGTTGGGTTTATTTAAATTTGCTGTTTAAGCTGTTTTCAATTTATTTAACTTTTCCTTTAGCTCTAAAGGTTATTTTTATGTTATAGTTGTTAATGGAATATAGAGTTTGCTAGAAGGATACAGAAACTATTTATCATGTTTCTGCTAACAAATTCTTGCAAATTCTTTAATTACATTTTATTCATTAACCTGCACCACTGCACAGACATAAACAGATTAAACAAAAAAGTAATCACCTCAGAGTAACATACATGGTAACTTGTAAGTTGGCATGAGGTGTATAAAACAGAACTGTTATAACGAGTAACGACTGTCGTTTTCTGACTACAGTCGGATACATTTAACTTTTATTCATTTATAGAATGTAGTTTGGGCTTGTAGACCAGTTTATATAAATAAAAGTGTGTATGCACCAAATATTTGCTGTTTTAATAAATAGGCAAATCGACAAAATTATTCCTGCCCTTAATTGAACTAAAAATAATACACATAATGGAAAAAAACAAACAAAAAAAATGACAAAAAAATAATACTTATACTCGCAATCGAAAATAACCTCGGATTTAAAATATCGCACTCGTTTGCAGTCAGGACAACTGAATGAATACACGGAACGTAAAGAGATGAACAGCGAAGTTGTGTGCATGGATTTATCAAAAGTTCCACCAACGGAACAAAGAACGCGATTTCTTGCTGTCGGGTTGGCTGATAATACTGTCCGTATTATATCTCTTGACCCAACTGTAAGTTGAAATATTTATTTTATGCTGTTTGCGGCATTGGTATGAAATGGGTTGCATATATACTTTTTTATTGTAAACTGTAGGGTTTTGGGCGTTTGCCAATTTTATTTTACAGAAATTTTGAATTTATAAGGGGAATAACACATTTAAAATATTCTATTTTCGATAAAACTTCTATTATTTTTTGATAAAATTTGTTTCAGTTTTTTTTTACTGTAATCGTAAATGCCAACTTTAAAACAATAAGAATAAACTATTTAGAGAAAAAGAGGAAATGTCTATTTACTGATGGTCGGAAGCAGACTTAGTCCCAAATAAAGCAAAACATTGACTTTGTAAAATAATTCAAAATTCTATGGCGTCATATGCGACAAATGGACATTGTATATCCCTGATAACCACCTTTATCACTAACCAGGGCTAATATAGTACTGTGTGGAAAGATGGGATCACTTTAGCACATAATATCCAAATATCTTTATGCTTTAAACAATTACCAACGGTCAATGGGACTGAGGAGACTGTTTTACAATTCTTTGGACGTTCTTTGTTTAGGACAAAATGGGATGAGAAATTAAAATAAAAAGGTGTCCCGCCTTCCCCCACCCTACTATACACCTTTCTGCTCACATTATCACATTAGAAACATGGCAAATTCAGTTTTTATCTTTCCTCAGGATTGTTTGCAACCTCTGAGCATGCAAGCTCTTCCTGCAACTCCGGAGTCGGTTTGCATCATTGAAATCGGAGGAGGAGAGGATGAAACAGGAGCACAGAAAGCATCCGGAGGATTGGTCCTCAACATTGGGTTGCAGGTGAAAAAAATGATTTTTTTATTTGGAAAAAAATTCAACTTTTTTTTGTAAACTGTCATTTCAAAGTTTTTATGGATTGTATGTTTAAACCCCCCAAAAAACTTTTCATTCTAATTTAAAAAAAAAAAAATTAAATATAAAATTTTACATTTAAAGCAAAAAATTTTATTAATTTTTTTTCACAGAACGGGGTTTTGCTTCGAACAACGCTTGATAATGTGACAGGAGATCTCTCGGACACACGAACACGATATCTTGGAACACGGGCAGTCAAACTGTTTCGTGTATTGACACAGGTATGTAATGTAGCTTTTGTGTTATACACAGTTTTTCAGAATTTCTGAGTTTTTAGTTTTAACATATTTTTTATGAGGAAAATATATTTTTTACTTGTTTTTGCTCTTAACAGCTTTAAGTTATGTTTATTTGACTGCATCTTTAAAAAAAGATTTTAAGTTAATAATTAGTAAAAATTGCGAAAGAAGTTTGCAATAATTTATGCTCAAAATTTTATTTTTCCGTTTTAAATCTTTATTAGTTTGTTTGATACATTAGCACTATTTAACATTCACCCCCTGAAAATTGAACATTCGTACACCCCCAACACAGGGTTCAGATGCAGTATTAGCAATGTCCAGCAGAACATGGTTAAGTTATCAACATCAGAACAGGTTCCATCTCACACCACTATCTTATGAAAGCTTGGAGTTTGCATCAGGATTCGCATCAGAGCAATGTCCAGAAGGAATTGTTGCAATATCTGCCAACACCCTCAGGTAGGCTGTCACTGCTAAGATTTTGATTCATATAGTAAGGTGGGGGTAGATGGGACACCTTTTCATTCCATTTTTTTTGTTTCATTTGTTATTTAACAAAGACCATTCAAAGAATTGTAAAACCGTATCCTCAGGACTTTCATAGACTGATTTTAAATGTTTAAAACACGATCAGGGTATTTGGATATTATGTGGTAAAGGTGTCCCATCTTCACCCACCCTACTGGTACCAATATGATTATTGTTGTACATACAGAAATTTTGTTTTTATAAGTTTTAGCATAATAGGATGACATTGATGGAATGTAACTTGCTTTAAAAAAATGTAACTTGCTCTTCTGAAAAAAGACAGTCGTTATCACACAAAGTGTTCGGTTTCATACTCCTCGTATGTTAATCTGTGGACTGTGGGTGATTATTTTTGAGAGATTTTTTTTTCTTTATGTATGGCTGATAATTTAGACAGCCTATTAGTGATCACTGGGTTAGAGCAATTGCTGTTAAGTGTCTTGCCCAAGCACTGAAGGACACATATGCCTATAATGGTAGCAGCGACAAGCCTTGAAACCATTGCCTTTAGGTTAAAGGCAGGCTCTTTACCACTTCGCCCCTGCGTCAACAGCCACAGGTTTTAGTGCATTATTAAGATAGCTGAATCTGAGATGTTTAAAAAAGGTTGACTTTTTAACTAGTTCAAAATAATCCACTGTCCATACATTACATTTTTTATAAATGCAAACACCCATGTCAGGATTTTAGCATTGGAGAAGTTGGGCACCGTGTTCAACCAAGCGTCCACAGGACTTCAATACACGCCACGTAGATTTGCGATACATTACGACTCGGGTAATGTCATTATACTTGAGACCGATCATAATGCTTACACAGAAGAAACTAAGGAGAACAGAAAACAACAAATGGCAGAAGTAAGTATGAGTTTTAAATAGGCTAACTAACATTAAAGTATGAGTTTATAGTAAGCAAATGATAAATGTTTATGCTTTATCTGTAATTGTTTTTATTATGCAGAAATGCTAGAAATGTGCTAACTAATATTTTAAGTGAAAAATTTTTAATTGCCAGAAATGTTTACACTAAATTTTTTTTTTTTTTAATTTGTAGACATTTAAAAAAAGTTTATTAAATTTATTTTTATTTTTTAAATTTAATTTTTTTAAACATTTGATTGACAGGAAATGATCGAGGCAGCAGGTGAGGATGAGAGAGAACTCGCTGCTGAGATGACCGCAGCTTTCCTCCGTGAGAGTCTTCCGGAGGATAAGTTCGGAGCATCAAAAGCTGGTCCTGGGATGTGGTCATCTCAGATCCGTCTCATGCATCCAAGATCTGTGAGTTCACAACAATTTATTGTGTTCTGTTTTTGTTTAATTTTTTTTAAATTATTTTGTGAGTGGCTGAATTTAGTATTTTGAGTTTAGTTTTTACAATTATTTGTGAGTAATTGAATTTAGTTTTTACAATTATGTGTGAGTGATTGAATTTAGTTTTTACAATTATTTGTGAGTGATTGAATTTAGTTTTTACAATTATTTGTGAGTGATTGAATTTAGTTTTTACAATTATTTTGTAAGTAACAAGCATGATGTCTTGACACCTAAACACAAAATAAATCAGCCACAATGGTACATATATGGTCTCAGAAATACAAGAAAGGTGACTAAATTGTTCCATACACACCTAAATAAAATTATTTATTATTTAATGAAAACACTCCAGACTGTACATTTCGAGATTCAATCTTGTTTCCCTTTTTTTTTTGTAAAATATTTTTTTAGTTAACTTATTTCCACCCACTACCCAGGGCGAAACAATTCAAAAAATTTGTCTGGAGCAAAACGAAGCAGCGTTGAGCATTGCTATTTGTAAGTTTCCCAACAACAGTGACGACACGTTTGTGTTGGTTGGCGTGGCTTGCGAACTCCTTATCAACCCACGGCAAGCAAGGGGGGGAGGGGAGATACATACTTATAAAATAAATGAAGAAGGAAATAAACTGGAACTTGTGCATAAGGTGGGTGTGGCGTGCTACAACGCTATCATGTGTTCGTTTTACATAACATGTAATTCCTAAATAAATAGGCTTCAAACCAGGATACAGTTTAGCATGTAATAAGGCATTTTAATAGTGGTTATGTGATTAAAACCTTTTTAGCGTGATTAAAACTTTTTTAACATGATTAAAACTTTTTTTTAACCGATATCTGTTAATTTTATAAGTGAATGTCTTTAATTAATGGATTCGTTGTGGTACAACTCCTAGAGTTTAAAACATAATTTACAAATCAATAAAATATTTTTGATCTTGTTATCTATAATAAATTTCATTAGAGGTTTATGCTAATACCTGTCTTTTGTTGTTGATTACAGACAGTAGTTGACGAGGTGCCGAGCGCAATTTGTCCGTATCAAGGTCGTGTCCTCATCGGGGTTGGGAAGTTGCTTCGAATCTATGATCTTGGGAAGAAGAAGTTGTTGAGGAAGTGTGAGAATAAGGTGGGTGGTTTTTAACTTAATGTGGGGAGGGTCACAACTTAAAATGTGGGGAGGGTCGCAACTTAAAATGTGGGGAGGGTCACAACTTAAAATGTGGGGAGGGTCGCAACTTAAAATGTGGGGAGGGTCACAACTTAAAATGTGGAGAGGGTCGCAACTTAAAATGTGGGGAGGGTCACAACTTAAAATGTAGGGAGGGTCACAACCTGTTTGTTTCAAACATAAATCCTATTAAAGCGATATGAAGTTGCTTTGAAATTTAGCAACAGTTGTGTTACCTTTATAAGTGCGGTCGCTCACAATAAATAACCTCTAGTCAACACAATACAATGAGAAGTACCCGACACACCCAAAACTAGACGCAGGAGAAGTGCCGCGTGGCACATGGCACGCAGCGGTGAGGCTAGCATCAAGAAACACTCGGAGACGTTAAACAAGTCGTGCGTAAATAAAATAGTGATAAGGAACGCAAAATAACAGGTCTACAAATACAATAACAAACTGTGCCAACTTTTACGTGAACAACAAAAACAG